>NC_143515.1:27007397-27309170 GCF_031878675.1 Megascapheus bottae
CTGTCCATTTCTCTTCATAACATACCTACAAACTTGACTGAGCATATAAGGATTCTTCAGAATACCATGCAGCTGTGACTCTAATATAATGGATTTGTGAGTAACTAATCAAATGTCCAGTCTTCAAATTGTTGCCATTTGAAATAAGTGGAAGTCAGAATTATAAGAATGTCTGAAAGCAAAAATGTGCTATTTATTCTATCTCCAACATATTTTACTGTCATTTAAACCTGTGATTTAGACAACAAGGGGGAGGAGAAAAAAATACCTATTGATCCAATAGTTATCCTATCACGTTTGGAAGATGACTTGCCTGCCCTCAAATTTTACATATAAAAACCATGTGCTTATTACAAATAGCCCCATTATTTATAGAACCTTGAACATTTCACAGTCTGGGTAGATAACAATCTGGGTATTTGGGCCATTCTAAGTATTGCATTTTCACTATCTAAGAATATTTTTTCCTGAAAAAGAAAATATTTTTCCTTAGAATAGATGAAAGTAGATCAGTGACCTCAAAGCAAATCTGTTATCTAGTTGACCACCTCAAAATCTAGCTTTCCTGCAAGTTTGGATGATGGAGGAGAGAGATTTTAAAAAGTAGAAAGAGAAGAGATGATATATCTCCAACCATCTCTGCCAGGCCTTGTCAAAACTCTAGCAAAGAATAATCACATACATGAACAACCAAACCTGGAGAATTAGCCACAGGTTTGAAGGTCATAGGTGGAACGGATAGGAAGGATTCACCTTTTTTCTTCCTAAAAATTATAAACCGACTATAGAGAATCTAGAACTACGTAGGAAATTTCTTGAAATAGAACCCCCTCACACATACACAAAAGTAAATCATAGCTGGAAAAATGAAAAAAGAAAAAGAGAGAGCATAGAGGTAAAGTAAGAACACCACAGAGAAAGCCAGAACTAAAAGGATAGATCATGAAAGAAATCAGGTCATAGAAGGAATAAGGAGTGCGGGAAAGGGAAAAGAGAAGAAAAGTACAAGGGAAGAGGAGGAGCAGGAGGAAGAGGAGGAGGAAAGAGTGAAGGAAAAGGAGTCATCTTTGGAGTCAAGACAGATTAGTGCATATTTTCTATTTCACTGGCTGTAACAAAACTGGCTATAACCACAAAGAAGATGTCTTTTCACAACAAAAGTTTATAGCTTGAATAATGGAAGCTGAAAAGTCCTACACTGAATCAACAGCAGATTCAGTGTCTAGTGAGGGCCTTTGTCCTGATTAACAGAGAACATCTCCTGGCTACCTGCTCACAAGAGCAAGAGACACAAGGAACTCCCCTTATAAACTGGGGATAGTATTTTAATTGTTCAATTAGAAGAGAATATAATCATTCAGTCTATGGTATGTACCGCTTACAAAAAGAATTACTTTGCTTATTATTATTTGTTTAAAATATAAACTTGAACCTGAATTCTGCTGTCTCTAAATGCCTACGTATACTATAGTGGATTACCTAGTGCTCAAGTTAATAAATCTTCCCATGTTGGTAAATGTTCAGTTTTTCGTCACTAACATCCAAGAGGGCCTGAGTAAATAGGAGAAGTTAAAATACTAGGCTAGTGTGATTTGGAAACTGGGTAGTGGTAGAAGAAGATCTCAGGAAATGGACACAGCACAGAATACTACCTGAAGTGTGTGGGCTTTGGTAAGACCTTGAATTCACTCACAGAGCTTTTAATAATACTGCTCACTGACTGACTGAGATTTATCATGTTACTATATGCCATTTTTTTTCAATCCGGTTACTAACTGTGAAGATATACCCATCCATAAATCTGTAGGATTCACAGTGTTCTCAAGTTTCTGTGTCTATAATCAGTGCAAATCTCTGAAATCTCAACATCCTTTGCTGAGTTCCTCACTCACCAGCCTCACTCTGTCCTGTTAAGATCAAGATTTCACTTCCCTAGCTCAATAGTCCTCAATTCTTACCTAGCTTCTTTTTTTTTTTCTTTCCTGGAATTCTATTTTCTGTTGCTCTTTGGGCCTGTATCCCTCTATCTGTAAAGTACTATCTTTCCAATCTTAGCTCACAAAGTTTCTGCCTCTATGTTAGGACCATTGATATTTGGCTAGAAAGGGCCATGCCCTATTAACCAGTCATTTATCTAGTAAGCCTCTACCCATTCTTCAAGGAACAGTTTAAAGTCTATCTGTTCCAGGAAATCTTTTTTTTTTTTTTGCCAGTCATGGGGCTTGAACTCAGGGCCTGGGCCCTGTCCTTGGACTTTTCTCAAGGCTAGAGCTCTACCACTTGAGCCACAGCACAACTTCTGGCTTTTTTCTATGTATGTAGTACCAAAAAATCGATCCCGGGTCCTCGTGCATGCTAGGCAAGCACTCTACCACTAGGCTAAACTCCCAGCTAATCATTTTTTTTTAAATTTTTGTCTATCATGGGGTTTGAACTCAAGGACTATGAAATTTCGCTGAGCTTTTGTGCTCAAGATTACTGCTCTACACATTTGAATTACAGGGCCATGACCATTTTTGCTGGTGGTTACTTTGAGAAAGGTGTCTCATGCACTTTCCTTTCTGGGCTTACTTTGAACAGAAATCTTCAGATCCCAACTGCCTAAATAGCCAAGAAGACAGGCATGAGCCACCTGCACCTGTTTCTCTAGGAAGTCTTACAAAACATGCTAGTATATAAAGGTCTCTTTTGAATGTACTGTAGACTTCCAATAGGAACTGCACCAAATAATTCAGATGCTAATAACATATCATCCTATATCATTTAAGAAGCGTTCATATTATTTCAGAATAGAAACCAAGCTTTCTTTTTATTCAGGTCAAGAATGACAAAGAATCCAGCACAAAATCCCTGAGAAGTGCTTAGGATGTATTCATTTATAGATAGAAAGAAGATGTTCCAAGTAGACATCTGAGGGTAGATATAAAAGCAATAGATTATTTGGAAATATGGGGTCCTAAAAATAAATTTCAACTATTTTTCAATTTACCGTTCAAAGCCATAGGAAATGTTTGGATAGAACCCATGCATTTCCGTCAGTTACTCATTCTCAGGCGACAAGCCATAGAAGATTTTTTTCACAGTGTTAAAAGCTGGGGTTAATCAACCACATATACCTTCCAAGCCTGAAAGATACTATGTACTAAGAAAATTGTTGAAAATGTATTGCATTCTCACAAGTGGCATGGAAGCAGTCAAAATGCATTACAAATTCCCTTTTATTTAATACACACACAAACACACAAACAATCATGCATATATATACAAACACATACACAGACATCCATGCACACAAATGCACACAAATATACATAAACATACATATACACATATGCATATGCACACATACAAAGACATGTACTTGCTGAATAAATATTTAGGGATTCAGTAAAATACATTTTCCCCTAGAGTGTTCAGATCCAGTTAAAGCTACCAACTACTGAAGGATCCATAGAGTCTGACATTTTCCACCATCTCAATTAAGGGCAATAACTAGAGTCCACAGTGCTGAGAGCTCACAAAAATTAAAAATATAGTCAAGAAAAGTGTCATCTTAATTTATGGAAAGTATGTTTATTAAGGGATTTCAAGTCTTGTCCTCCTTATGTGTCATTTACACATATATCAAGAACTAGATCATGCTATAATTCCTCCATCATCTACCCCTGTCATCTCAGTTCATACACAAATATATTCCTTGGAGCATCTGGAGCTAATGCTGCTACCTGCTATAAACAAGTACCTAATGAACAGCAATATATACGCGTGTATACATATGTGTGTTTACATATAAGATCCACCAATATTTATTGAGTTTGGGATGTCTTGTTATATGCCAATTCATATAATGTATTATATATCATCCTTTGTAGCTCAGAAACTTGTCATGTGTATATATGTATATTTGTACATACACATATATACACATTGGCATGTATATACATGTGTATGTATAGATATGCATATATGTTTTCATGCATTTTAAATGACTACAGAGGTATTACAGTTATATAAGGCAGATAAAAAGAACATTTTTTGAGCAATATCACCCTTCCTCCCTATTTTCCAGCTTTTTTCCTCCCAGTATAATTTATTTTAAATATAGTGGCTAGTGAGTACCACTGCTGCATTTATACATATATATATATATATATATAATATATGTATGCATACACACAAACACATACACCCACATATATTTCTTTTTTTCCTAATTATAGGCATAAAAGTTCAATGATAGGAAAGTGTCTAACTCATTCCTTCAAAACTATGATGTTTCCATCACAGTGCTTTATACATACTAGCTACTAAGAAAATTAGACATACATATTGATAAGTATGCATAAATATACTAAACATAAGTGAAATAATTAGTATTCTGTATTTTTGGTGTGATTCATGATGCAAATGTGTGGGCTCAAGGTTAATTTTGTGCAGACATGGCATCGAAGGCTACCTTTGGCTTCTCCAATGACAAAGCAATACTGTTTCCTGTCCACACTTATTTCCTTCCTTCCCTACTCTCCCTCTCTCTTTCCTTGCTCAAAATCTCTCCTATACAGGAAGAAAATGGAAATTTCTAAAAGACAAGATTTGGTTTCATGGAGTGGATTAACATGTTTCTATGTTTGGATAAATAAACACAAAGAATAAATGACTAGTCTCAAAACAATGACAGGTGGAAGGTAGATAAGCTTAAGCACATTAGGTACCAAATGGAAATAGACTTGGTACAAATGTGCTTCTTAGAGATGAGAAAAACCTTCATGATATAAGGAGGCAGAATATATTGCAAAACCAACAGGTTAAAAGAAAAAAAACTACGGAAGGGTATGGATGACAGAAGATACTGTGGAAATGTAAGTTTGAGGAGTGCTATGCACTTCTGCATGCCCAGGGAGCCCCAAAGTTATCTCCATTAATGTGTCAGAACCAGGACAATTTTGTCTATCCAAAGCAACTCAGGCCTGTCTTTGTCTTTGCCAAAAATCTCTAAGGCCCATCTCTTTCTGCTCTCTCTGGCCCCAAACCATCTGTATTTGGGAACATCCTCTTTGCTGGCCTGCCTCCCTCCAAAGGGCAGCAGTATCTGAAAACTGACTGCACAGGTCGTGATCATCAGCCACAGAACACGACCAGTATGAGAAAATTAGCACAGTAATAGATTCTTTTTTACATAAATGGGCAGTTAGAACAACTAAAACATATTTTAATGCTTTACATGCCACAAACCCTCAGTCCGGAGCTCCTAATCTCCTTGCTGGGCTTGTGCACTCTGTCTGATGTTCAGAGGCTTGGGATCTTCTTCAGTCTGTCCCTCCATCAGAGGTAAACCCACGGTGCTCCCCAAATCTACTACCAGCTCCCTCCTGGGAGGAAGTTACTTCCTGATCAGGATCAAGACCAGGTCTTCTTCTATCTTTGGTAAGTCTAGTTCCCACTGTGAATGTTCAGAGTTAAAATCATATTTCATCCAACACTCAGGGCATTTCCTCACACTGAACTAATGAAAACTTTATGAGGCAAATAGCATTTTTTCCCTTCAGCATGACAGTTAAAAACTAAACTAAGTATAAAGCAGGCCAAAACCCTGGAACACATGTCTCACATCATCCCAAATATTCCTCACTATGTGGCTCACATAAACACCATCTGCTGTGTTAATTTGTAAAGAATTACAAGGTTCTTAAAATTACACTTTGCTCTCTGTAGCGTACACTGTGTCTATTAAGGGGGAGACTTGAGAATGCATATCACATCCAGTCGGACACTTTTTCCTTTCTATGCTAAGATCTTGGTGAAAGATTGCATGGAATTTTAAGAAGTGTATAGTATTCTATCCAGTCCAGCTGGGGGTGGGGTGAGGGGCAGACAACCAACAACCAAGCAAAAGTACACAGCATCAACGTGTGCCTACATGATAATTGGAACTGGGTCCAGATCCCCACAACACTAGATTACTGTAACAATATTAAGTCATTGCTCATAAACCAGAGTTTGAATCACTAGAATTGGTTGAACTCCTTGGAAGAACTTCCTTTCTCCATTGCCAACTCCTGACCTCCTGAGCCTCCTCAGAGCCCTCCAAGCGGAGATGTTGAGTGTTCTTCCCTGGGACATCTCATTCCCAATCAGATATCTCAGACAACTCAGAGCTAGTAACAGGCTGCTAATGCAAACTTTCTGCCTAGCTATGTTGTGTTTGATTAAACTATAGAAAATGGTGGCTAAAATTCAAAGAACATATAGAAGAGTCTTAGGATCAATATTTATTAGAAGAGAAAAATGAGCGAATTGCTACAAATACATAATTTTTGTTCATCTTCTAGTAGATTATGTTATAGTAGATTCAGAAGCAGAATCTGTATTTTTTCAATTCTCCTTCCTTCCTTCTTTCCTTCCTGATCCCTTCCTCTCTTACTATCTCCCTTTTTCCCTCTCTCCCTGCCTCCCCTTTTCCCTGCCTCCCTCCCTCTTTCCTTCCTCCTTCCCTCTCTCACTGACTCTTGTCACTTTGTCACTGTGTCTTTTCAATGCTGGTTCTCAAACCCAGGACCTTAAACATGGTACAAAAATGCCCTACTGCTGATCTAAATTCCCAGGCATTTTTTTTCTTTTTAATAATCACTTTAAAAATTACAGACAAGTTCTAGAAACACTAGGATACTTCTATTGATTTCAACCCAAGCAATTATATGAGTAATCAAAATCACTCCTATTATAGCCCAGGAATCTACATTTAAAGATTTCCATGAAATTCTGTTGATCAACCTAATTATGAGTTATGCAGTCATTTACTGTTAGTAAGCCTGAAATAGGATTAAGGATCTACAATTAAGGCAATTCGCCTTAATTCCTGATGAATTAGTTGTTCTAGCTCAAAAACATGAACGTCTAAACCAAACCACTTAATTAAAAAAGAAAAGCTGTGCTGCCTGAGAAATTAAACAATGCAGAGTAAATATACTCTGCTATGCTATTTGGAAGGAAGCAAAAAAAAAAAAAGAAAGCACTGCCCAACAAATTAAGTTTTTCCCAATTGCGTGCCTCCATTTTCATGGCTATGTGTGTAGATATCAAGCAAGGATAGATGAGAAGTCAATACAAAGCCACAGAAGAGTCTTAAATAAGGCATGGAGAGCTTAGCAGAAATTTTCCATAGCAAAAAGAAAATGAAACAACCACAAAAACCAGGCTCCTGCGTCAGGTAGCATTTCAGAGCTTCTTTTGGCAAAATGAAGTCCATATTCAGCATTTTCTGAAATGTTCCTCCTGATTTCTTCTTCCCAGGGTTCTGGCCTTTTTGCTCACAGGCCCTCAGTCCTCTAAAAGAATAATTCTGGTGAGCACTCTATACTAATATCCTACATGTCCAGTTCTTCTCTTACTCCTCCTGAATCACCCTCCACAAATCAAACTCTGCCTCTCTGGGACCCTATAAGATTCATAGAATTCTCCCTCCTTTCTCCTTCACAGTAGAGCAGCCCTTGACTCATGTCAAATGATAGGTTTTTCCTTCTGGTAAATCCTTAGAAAGTCTTCTTGGTTGCAGCTGGCAAGGTAGTTACTTCACCTCCCTCAGATATCTACCTGTAGCTGATTCTGGTTTCTTAAACCCTAATAAAAGAAAACCGGAGCAGGGCTAAAGGTTGCTGCTTCAAGTTACTTCACTGAGAATAACAGAGCTGAATAAACTACTGGAGAAAATTGAATTGTGAACACTGTGCGTAAGGAAAAAAACAACTGTCTAGGCATGATGGTATACTCCTGAAATTCTACCACTCAAGAGACTGAGGCAGAAGAATGCAGGGTTCAAAGCTCACGTGGGCAATAAAGACCAGTCTCAACGTGTGTGTGTGTGTGTGTGTGTGTGTGTGTGTGTGTGTGTGTGTGTGTGTGTCTGTCTGTCTGTCTGTCTGTCTGTCTGTCTATCTATGTCTATGTGTGTAGATAAGCAGAAATAACTGATTGAGATATAGACATCTGCCTATATCTATATCTAGCAGAGGTCAGCTCTTATAGAAAGGAAAGATCTTGCAGAAAGCAGAAATAAATAAACAAAAACTAGTAGAGCTTGTCAAGTCAGCGATAGGGGAGTGAAACAATCAGAAAATAACATAAATCAACAAGAAGTTACTTCTGGCTACCATTTTTTGTGAGACAATACAAATGAACTTTATTTTCATGCTAATAAATCTGGCTTGATTAAGAAAGCTGTTATTTCTCTAATACTGATTCATCAAACTGGCAAACTCATAAGGACATCACCAGCCCTTTCAAAGAAAGGTGTGAATGTGTGTTGGGGGGGTGGGGAGCGGTTCTGGGGCTTGAATTCTGGGCCCAGGCACTCTCTCTGAGCTTTTTGTATACAAAACCAGTACCCTCATACTTGAGCCTTGGCTCCACTTGCAGCTCTTTGTTAGTTCATTAGATTCTCATGGAATTCCCTTCCTATGTTAGCTTTGAGCCGTGATCTTTAAATCTCATCTTCCTGAATAACTATGATTATAGTCATGAGCTACTGGTACCCAAGGCAGGGTTGGTTTTTTCTTTTCCTACCTCCTTTCCTTTATCTCTTCCTCTTTCTCCTCTCCTCTCCAATCCTCTCTCTCTCTCTCTCTCTCTCTCTCTCTCTCTCTCTCTCTCTCTCTCTCTCTCTCTCTCTCTCTCTCTCTCTCTCTCTCTCTCTCTCTCTCTCTCTCTCTCTCTCTTTTTCTCTCTCTCAGACCAGAACTTGAACTCCTGATCAGATGCTTTTACTCTTTGGCTGAGGCTTTACCACCTGAGTCAAGCCTCTATCCCAACCCTTCAGAGAATTTTTACCCAATACTGGGGCTTGAACTCAGAGCCTGGGCACTATCCATGGACACTTCTTTTTGCTCAAGGCTAGCACTCTGCCATTTGAGCCACAGTGCCACTTCCAGCTTTTTCTGTGTATGTGGTTCTGGGGAATCAAACCCAGGGCTTCATGAATGCTAGGCAAACACATAACCACTAGGTCATCCTCTCTACCTGCTTCAGAGAATATTGAAGCAGCTTCAGACTGAAGTTGCGGTGCATCTCTTCTTTCTGATTAACATATCTCTATTAAATAGCAGATTCATCTACAGAAGTCTAAAAAATAGTGGCAAAAATTAAATAAGTTAGTGCATACTGTCCATTTCTAAGTCTAGCATGAAGATCACATCCAATCAACAATAATTCCTTTTTTTGCCAGTCCAGGGGCTTGAACTCAGCTCAAGGCACTGTCCTTAGATGCATTTTGTTCAACGGTAGTATTCTGCCACTTGAGCCACAGCATCACTTCTGGCTTTTTCTGTGTATGTGGTACCAAGGAATCAAACCCAGGACTTCATGCATGTTAGGTGAGCACTCTATCACTAGGCTACGTGCTCCTGGCCCTCCACAATAATTCTTACTTTGATCTTTTCCATACCTTGGCCCCACATCTGAACCATGGATACATGGAAGAAGACTACATTAAATGCTAAGGATATCTTGTTGTATAAATTGGATCTGAGCTAGCTTTGACTTGCCCTTTAGAAATCTTTGCATACCCAAGTGCTATTTAACACTCAGAATTTTATTTTACAAAATCAAAATCCATTGTAACACAATCCAAACATGAGACAAGAAAGAAGGATGAGCCAAGGAACCAGATATTCAACTGATGAAACAATGAGAAATTCAATTGCTGACCACCAGGGTTTTTTTTATATTAAGTAAGAATGGGAAAAGAAAACAAAAAGCTGGAGACCAGTTCCTTCTTTTTAGTCCTATGCATGGGTAATGAAATCAGTAGCAAACATACCTCACTGATGATTTTTTAATCAAACTGAGCACCTGTGACTGCCAGGAAGATGATCCCACAAGCAACTAGACCATTCTATTTCAGTCATCCTTTCTTGGCATGTCCAGAATGGATGGCTTTGCTGAAAAGCAGAAGCCAGATGAAGCAGCCCTGTTTCACATTGACAGGGGCCTTAAAAATGGGGGCTGCCATACACCTCTGTAAGAACTAGCCTCTAAAGTGAGTTTGGTCTTCAATTTGAAATCTCTTCCACTAGTATGCAAAGTTCAAAGATCTATCATCAGAGAATCTTTGCATCTTGCTTGCAATTAGTCTTAGAAGTTCCCTTCAAAAACACTAATAAGATGAAGAGTGACTATAAACTGATAATTTGCCTATATTCTTTTTATCTGTTTCTACCATTAAACTGGAAACTTGATAAAATGTTATCACTTTGCTGTGTGTGTGTGTGTGTGTGTGTGTGTGTGTGTGTGTGTGTTTCACAGTATCCAGTAATTTGAACTGAAGGAGTGGCATAAAATTTTCATTTTGAGAAATGGAAAGCTATTCCTAAAATAGATGAGATATGGAGTGCTGGCTGCTCACTCCTCTAATCAGTAGGCTGAATACTAACAGGTTTGGTTTGAAGACAGGAAAGTCCATAGACTCTTTTTTTTTCTTTTTTCATAGACTCTTATCTCTAGTTTATCAGTAGACAACAAAACAAAACAAAGGGTGGATGAAAGCTCACCTTGGCACTTGTGGACTCAAAGTCCACCCAAAGAAGGAGAGACTGCCAGGAGATAGAACAACAGGCTTAAGATTCCACTACTACTGAAGTAGAAGACATGAGTGAAGACTCAAGACAGATGTCAGAAACTTGGGACCAGAAGAGAGGTCAAATACTTCATAAAACCTGTCCTGAGGTAAACTTGGAAGTGGAGCATCATGCTGTGGGTTGGAATGCCTTCATTCCCTGGATGGATGAGAGTGAGCTGCAATTTACCTGTCCATCTACCCATTCTTCTCCATCTACATGTCAGTAAGCACAAGGCCATGTTTAAGACCTCTCAGTTATGAACTTCTCTTTCCTTTCTTCTGCTCCATCCAGAGGATGGGGAAGGGTCATCTGAGAGGGCCAATTTTTTTTCTAAGAATGCCCTCTCACGTGAACATGTACTCCAAAAATATCTGTATTTCTTCAGTCTGCTTTCAGTACGATTAATAAGACATGCACCACAGAAAACAAGGATGTTCCAATTGAAACTAATGAACATTAAAATAGACACTGACTATGGGGTCTTCGTGATCTGAACTGTGATCCCTGGGGCAAGACGATTTTAGCTCTGGAGAGACTCCTTCTATGGTGGAACCATGTGAGACACATCACACTAGCCAGGCTGTTCTTTATCTCTACACGCTCTGGGGTCTGCCACCATATTCTATTTTAAGCAACACAACTCAGGAAAGTAACATTTTACTGAGCAACAACATGAAGTTGACCATAAAGGTGCTGGATTGTGTCTCGTTTCCCTGTCTTCATATACTGAAGTCCAAACAGCAATAGCCTCAAGAACAGCCTCAGATAATAATACCAACTCTGCAGACAACTTAATCTCAGATGTACAAGTGGTACTTTGATAGGATAGCTTCTGCTAACAAGGGATAACAGGATGCCAGAATAAGGCTTTGGTATCCTTTGGATGCCTAGTCAAATACATTACTGATTCACGCTAACAAGGAGTCCACACAAGCTGTGGTGAAGGTAGGTAGAGAGCAGTGACTGCCTGCAGAAATTCTAATGGATTTCTTCTGTATTTTGCAACACAAATCCTACATCAGTTTGTCTTAATAAAGGAGGGTCTTCTCCAACAATTAGAGGAGATTTAGAGTTGCCAAATCTCCAAATAGCTTTCAAGCTCTGAATGTTACTCTGGCCTCTTTTTGTTTGTTTGTTTGTTTGTTTTTGTTGTTGTTGTTTGTTTGATTTTGTTTTTTCTTTTTTTTTTTTCTTTTTTTTTTGCCAGTCCTGGGCTTCAGCTCAGGGCCTGAGCACTGTCCTTGGACTTTCTCAAGGCTAGAGCTCTACCACTTGAGCCTCAGCACCACTTTCGGCTTTTTTTTTTCTATGTATGTGGTACCAAGGAATCGAACCCGCGTCTTCATGCATGCTAGGCAAGCACTTTAACCACTAGGCCAAACTCCCGGCCCCTTGTTTTTTATTTTCATTCACATCAAAGACTCTCATATCTCGAGGCCAGGAGTTTGGTGTAGTGGTAGAGTGCTTGCCTACCATGCACAAAGACCCTGGTCCGATTCCTCGGTACCACATACATTCAAAAAGTTGGAAGTGGTGAAGCAGCACAAGTGGCAGAGTGCTAGCCTTGAGAAAAACCAAGGACAGTGCTCAGGTCCTGAGTTCAAGTTCCACAACTAGTAAAAACAAGCAAAGACTCTCATATCTCTTATTAAAAACTAGTAGTGTAGCTCATGCTTTTAATACCAGTCCTTGGGAGGCTGAGACAGAAAGGTCCTAAGTTTGAGACCAGATAGAACTAGACATGGAAACCATGTCTTTAAAAATTGAAAAATGAGGGCCAGGAGTTTGGCCTAGTGGTTAAAATGCTTGCCTAGCATGCACGAAGACCTGGGTTCAATTCCCTGGTACCACATACATAGAAAAAAGCCAGAAGTGGTGCTGAGGCTCAAGAGCTACAGCTCTAGCCTTGAGAAAGTCCAAGGACAGTGCTCAGGCCCTGAGCTCAAGCCCAAGACTGGCAAAAAAAAAATTAAAAAATGACAAGTGCCAGGCATTGTGGCTCATGCCTGTGAATCCTAGCTACTCAGGAGGCTGAGATCTGAGAATCAAGGTTCAAAGCCAGCCCAGGCACAAAAGGACCTGAAACTCTTATTTCCAAATAATCTCTAGAAAACGGGCAGTGAGGCTTGGCTCAAGGGTACAGGGGTAGTCTTGAGCTGAAGAGCTCAGGGATAGCACCCAGGCTGAGTTCAAGCCCCAGGACCCAAGGGGGGAAAAATAAAAAAGAAAAGAAAAAAGAAGAGGATAAATGAATTAATTAAGCAAAAAAAAATTAAACTACCTTCCTAATTGGCCTTCACACATCTCTCATTTTGCAAAACACTCAAAGACAAATTTAACCTCATATTCTCTCACAATTTAATTCAGGTAAAAAAAAAATGTGACTCCTATACACCACGTGAAAGCTTGCAGGTGTTTTTGATTAAGAAAGCTAAGTGTGGTATTTTAGGTAGTTATATGACACCAATTCTATTATCAGTAACTTTTGAAAAAATGGTGTCTCTCTCAGGGTTCTGATATAACCCATTTGGTACTTCCACTGAGGGCTATGTGTTTGAGACACAGAAGCCCACATGACTAAATCTGTGCAAAACTAGATCCTGATTAAACTGGTCCAGGACTTTTCAGTAGAATAGTTAACCCTGAGGTTTACATAATGATCAGAGTGCTGGTCATGTTTATAGCCTAAAATACAGTTTTAAAACTTCAACACCACTGACATTCAGAGCCAAAGACATCTCTGCTCTTGGTGATTAGTTTTCGTTGTAGAATATGCAATGCATTGGTGAATTCTGTCAATTCCATGGAAGCACCAGCCTCTTCTGGTTTGAAAAGAGCATATCCTCCGAAAGGGTCATACACTGCAGACTCGGCCGCCAGTTAATAACACTATACAGAGGTCATTGAATCTCCAGGGCTGTAACCTAGTCAGTGTAGTAATCCACTGATGAATTCACTACTTGACAATATTATCAGGAGGTGGAAACTAAGAGGTACTGCCCAGTTGGAGGAAATAGGTTACTTGGATTTACTTAAAAAGTATTCTTTGTTCCTATTATCTCTCTATGTCTCTTTCTCTGTCTCTGTCTCTCTTCTCTCCCCTCCCTGTGTCTCTGTATCTCTCTCTATCTTTCTCTCCTACTTACCATTAAGTAAGCAGTTTTCTTAATTCACCTTTTTACCGTGGTATTAATGCTTTGTCATAGGCATAAAAGCAGTGGCACTAGGTTCCATTTCAATCCAGAGATTTTGCTTGGATAGTTCACATTGAAACAAGAGCAAGATAAAAGGTAGCATATATGTTCTTTAGTTATGACAATCAAAAGGATGGTGTAATGTCCTAGGACAACAAAATTATCTCTACATGAGAAATATGGGCCAGATAAGTGAAAAAAAATTTTTTAACATAGAGCTTGAATTCAGTCTAAGCACTGTCCCTGAGCTCTTCAGCTCAAGGCCACAACCCTACCCTTAAGCCAAACCCCACTTCCCGTTTTCTAACGGTTAATTGGAAATAAGAGTCTCAGGTCCTTTTGTTCCCATGCTAGTTATGAATCAGATCTCAGCCTCCTGAGTAGCTAGGATTACAGGCATGAGTCACCTTGGCTGGCAAGTGAGAATCATTTTTTTTAAATAATTTGTAATGTAGTAAAGTAAGTGTTATTCTGTAGATATAATTAATATGAGTGAAGGAGAAGGAGAAAGAAAGGAAGAGGAAGAGGAGGAGGAGGAAGAGGAGGAGGAAGAGAAGGAGGAAGAGGAAGACTGTTTTCTCTGTGAGGATATAACGTAAAGACAAATAACTGTTGGATAGCTACAGGGTTTCAAACACATGACTGCTTATTTAATTCTTGCAAAAATATTTATCTATTAATTTTTTTTCAGATGCACTCAAAGATACAAACAAATTTCACCAAGGGCCAATAGGTAATGGATTAAGGAAATCAGGATAATTCCTGTGTTCTAAATGCAGGTCCATCTGATTCTTTAGAAATAATGGGGAAAAAACAAACAAACACATGAGTGAACTTAAGCACCTTTTAGCTTTTTAAAAACACTTCTATAAATGTGGATCTTTTACAGGGATTTTAACTAAAATGTATTATTAAATGAATTTAAATTGGAAACTGACTTGAGGCAATAATTAGAAGTTCTACCAGAGATGCTACTTTGTTCTGTTACATCCAACCTATGTTCATGAGAAAGCACATGTTATGATTAATTTGAGGTATTGACTTGGGTAAGGAAATACATGGAGAATTGGCAAGTCATTGCATCTGTGTATTCTGCAATATTATTTCCAGAAGACATTGGAGTGTAGATCAGTGGGTTATGTGAGAAAGATGACATATAAGTAGTCACCATTCTATTGATGAGGTTCCCTAATAGAACAAAATAACACTTTTCACTCTTTTCTGGCATGGGATACATACCTGTTCTAACTGCTACTGGACCTCAGAATGCCAGGATCTCAAATTGTTAGATCCCAAGACTCAAATAAACATTTCCTTGGCTTCTTGAGCTCTTACAATGAGAGTTGCACCATTAGCTTTCCTGGATCTGAGGGTTTTACAAATGAATTGTTTTACTAGGATCTCTAGCTTAGATATGGTCTCGTAGGAGACTTCTCAGATTTCATAAAGATGATTCAACTCCTTTAATAAATGAATCATCTCACATATCCTCTCTTTTCTCCCCTCTTTCCTTCCCTCTTTCATCCCCTCTCTTTCCCTCCTGTCTCTCCTTCCCTCTTTTCTCATCCCTTTCCTTCTTCCTATTTGTATATGCATGGTACATCCCAAAAGGAGAAAAAAAAGAATACATATGTGTATATCCTATTAGTTTGATTCTGTCTCTCTGGAGAACCCTAATATACCATTGATTAGTCTAATGTTCAAGAGATCTTAAATACTCATTTGCCAGTTAATTGCCATCCATACAACCAATCATCTCACATTTGCAGGGTTTTGTTTCATAGTCAGGCTGAGGATATTTTCCAATCTGGTCCTATTGTCTCATTTCATTAATAATGATCCTTCTTTTCACACTGGAAAGTATCCCTATTTGGATGACTTTTATGATTACCATATTACTAGTTAATTAAGTCTTGAGTTGCAAAATTATCAAGCCTGCTGTTTTATGTCATCAGATTCACCATGTGAAAATCTAATCTGTTATTTAATCATCATCTCACAAAGGTTACTTCATTTGCTGCCTTAAAACCTCTAATACCAGCCTACAGCTTATCATCTACAAGGTTTTTATGATCTGAATGTAAGATAGTGAGATGCTCCCAATGGTTCTCGTGTTGCCAGCTGGTGAAATTTTTGCAAATGGTTGGACCTTGAGGATTCCATTTTCAGCTACATGAACTCATCATATTGGCATTATTGGTAGGTGGGGCTCTGTTGGGAAAAGTAGTTTACTACTGAAATGCTACAGATGGATATGCCTGGAGGCCTATCTTTGAGAATAACTCTACTTCTTCATTCTGGTTTCATAGAGTAAGTAGCTATGTTCTCATAACATACTTTGTCTAAGCCGACCAACCATGTATACTGAATTGCTTCTCTCAGGTGTAAGGTATTTGTCACACAATATTATTGGAAGATGTGGCCTAGTTGTAGGAAGGGGATCACTGCAGACCTCTCTGTTTCTCTCTCTGTCTCTGTCTCTGTCTCTCTCTCTCTGTCTCTCTCTCTGTCTCTCTCTCTGTCTCTCTCTCTCTCTGTCTCTCTCTGTCTCTCTCTCTGTCTCTCTCTCTGTCTCTCTGTCTCTCTCTCTCTGTCTCTCTCTCTCTCTGTCTCTCTCTCTCTCTCTCTCTCTCTCTCTCTCTCTCTGTCTCTCTCTCTCTCTGTTTCTCTCTCTCTCCACCCCCCCCTCTCTCTCTTTCTCTCTCTCTCTCTTCTCTCTGCTTCCTGGCTGCCATGAGGTAGATTAACTCCTTCCTCACCAGCCTTTCGCCTTGATGATTCAGATTTTCCTCACACAGTCTTCTGTCTGGATGATTGAGATTCCCATTACAAGCCTTCCACAGAGTCAGCCAAGCATGGAGAGCAACTTCTGAAACCAAAATAATCTTTTTCTTCTTTACATTATTTTTTCTCAAGTATTTATCAAAGCAATGAAAACCTAACTAACACAATAATAAGATCCTTAAAGGTTATGGCAACTTTGGCTTGGGTTTGGATTCATTCTTACCTCCTATCTCCCTATCTTAAAAAAAAAAAATTAAAAGAGGTCATGGAGCATGGCCTAGTGATAGAATGTTTGCTTAGAATTCACGAAGCCCTGGGTTCAAGTCCTCAATACCACATACATAGAAAAAGCAAGTAGTGGTGCTGTGACTCAAGTGGTAGAGCACCAGCCTTGAGAGAGCCCAAGGACAGTGCCTAGGCCCTAAGTTCAAGCCCCAGGACTGGAATAAATAAATTAATTAATAAACTAAAAAATACCCTGGCACATTCTCAGTGTTTATGTGCCATCTCGCTAGTTTGTTCTGTAACAGTGACTGTGGTGATAGCACCTGTGATGTCATCCTTTTCGCTCCTCATCGGCCTTTATAAGATCTCATCACCTGTCATAAAATCTTGTTTATTATTCAACTACATCCAAATGTATTAACTAAAACATGACAGCTTCAAGACAGAACTCAAAGAGTGCAATTTCTTAGAAAGACAAAAACCAAATTTCAACAAAATTAAACACTAGGAAAGGGGAAGGGTATGGTCAAGTGGAAAGAGTAGATGAATGAAGAAGGGAATAAGACAAGAATGCAGTCAAGAATTCAGTATATGGCATGCAAAATGAAGAGGATTGAAGGGAAGGGTGGTAGGGGAGGGATGAGTGAGGATGTTGAAAGGGCTGACATTGACCAAAATACAATGTGTTCTTAAACTGCTTTGTTAAATAGCAACTCCTTGGTACAACGACTTACTGATAAAATTTAACTGGGTAGCTTCATGGATCGATCTCTTTCCTTCTCTATAGACACACAGACAGATAGATAGATAGATAGATAAATAAATAAATACATAAATAAATATCATATACCAAATCTGCCAATTTGTAAGACAGAAGTGTATTCTTAAAATGCTTTGTTAAATAGCGACTCCTTGGTACAATGACTTACTAATAAAATTTAACTGGGTACCTTCATGGATCTATCTCTTTCTTTCTCTATAGACACACAGACATATACATAAATAAATAAATAAATATCATATACCAAACCTTCCAATTTGTAAGACAGAAGTGTAATACAAGCGCCACTGGGCCCAATATGGTGTCTCCAGTGTTACACTTCTGGAGGCTCTAGATCAAAGTCCATTTCCTGTCTGTTTTACTTCCTTGCCTGACATTCCTCTTTCTCCAACTACAGAACAATTTAACTTCTCTCTGACTCTGAATCTGTGGTTATATTAATTTAGCTTTAGACAGGAAAAGTTATTTACTTTTTAAGAACTCATATAATTATATTGGATTTACCTGGATAATCCAAATAATCTTCTAATGTCAAGGTTTCTAACCTTAAGCACATCTGCAAGATTCCTCCACCAAGCAAGGTAACTTTTTCTGGGTAACTTTGCAGGGATTATGATGGCATCCTAGGTAGTCATTTTTTTTCTGCCCATACAGGTTCAGCACCTCAGCTTTACAAATAATAAGGTTTCCTCATACACATTTTCCTCATACACAAATTCCTATACATATATCACTAGGATAAAAATTCTTCACAGTAAAAGCCAGTGGCTTGATCCTATAATTCTAGGTATTCAAGAGGTTGAGTTCAGAGAATCACAGTTTGAAGCTAGCCTAGAAAGGAAAGTCTGTGAGACATTTCAATTAACCACCAAAGAATCAGAAGTAGAGCTGTGACTGAAGTGGCAGAGTACTAGCCTTGAGCACAAAAGCTCAGGGATAGCATATAGATACTGAGTTTATGCCACAGAACCCCCCCCCCAAAAAAAAAATCAATAAAAAGCTTTTGCTGATAAACTCTGAGTCAGAGATGAGGATTGAAGCATTTTGCCAATGGATGGGAGTGGAGTGTATACACAAAGCATGGTAAGTTTCATGTGGTTGATTTTAAAAAATAATAATGACAGTTTAGTAGGTTCCATAGAACAGTTAGCTTCTTTCATATCCTAGTTTTGCTCCCAAATTAGTGCTATAAGGGAAAGAAAGAAAAAAATACAAAACATTGTAAGAGACAGAAGAGAGATCTTTTGTTTTTCTTTTGGTCAGTTCTGTGAATGAAGTTTTTCTTTTGGTCAGTTCTATGAATGATGTACCACCTAGAGGAGCTCAAAAACATCAGGCTTTGTTTTTGTGCTAATATCACAACTTGGACTCAGGGCCTGGCATTCTCACACAACTTTTCTCTTTGTGGCTGGTACTGTATCACTTGAGTCACACTTCTAATCAGGCATTGGCTAACTGGAGTTAAGAGCCATAAGGATTTCTCTGCCCCAGCTGGTTTTGAATCTCAGTTCTCAAATCTTAGCCTCTTAAGTATCTGACTACAATAAGGCTTTTAAGTCCTTTAGGGACCAAGACCAAATTCCCTTTAATAGTGTGGGTTTCCCCTGTCCTTGATATTATAGAATAGGAACAAAACAGGGCAAAAACCTTGCATGCCCAGAAACATTCAAAAAACCTGCTGGGCATTCTCAGTTTGTTGTTTCCCTCAGCACATGAAAGATTGGCAGGGGTATTATCTCCCACCATGTATTTGTATGGCAGCATTTTAACAGTGGGCAGCTTTAGCACAGCCAATCACAGAGCATTTCTAATCTTTTATAATAAATGTGTATTGCTATCATAGTAAGAAACACTAAATTAATAACAAGCTAAAGAAAGTGGAAGAAATATCAGTACCAATATGCATACTCATGTTAGCTACTGCTCAAAATATAAAATTAGCTTCTATTTATAGTCTAGTTTTATTATTTATTTATCCATTTATTTTTTACCTTTAAGTAGATGTGCACTGGGGTTTCCACTCAACATGTCAGTTTATGAACAGAATGCATTATGATCAATGTCACGTCTCCCTTCATTCTCCTGCATCTATATCAACCTCACCTATCCCCTCTGGTTACTTTGCAGTCTATATTTTAGAGTATCATTTCCTGTTAACGTTTCTCAGGATTCAAAGCCCAAATTTTGTCCTTTTGTTAAGATGGGTCAGGATTTTGGTTTTCCACATTTGAATAGAATTGACTGCCAACTTTGTGTGTGTGTGTGTGTGTGTGTGTGTGTGTGTGTGTGTGTGTGTGTTGCTACTGGTGTTTGAACACAGGAAATTGCACACAAGGCTGGTGTTTTACCACTTGAGCTTGGCTTTTTGGTTGTTAATTTGATGTAAGAATTTCTTGGAATTTTCTGCCCTGCCAGGTTTTGAAGTGAGATCATCAGATCTCAGCTTTCTGAGTAGCTAAGATGATAGGCACACACCATCAATTTCTGGCTGACCACCAACTTTCTAAAGTTCTTAAATCCTTTCAGTGTTATCCTCTATATTTCCTAGTGACAAACAGAAAGATTTTTTTTCCAGTTGTAGGGCTTGAACTCAGGGCCTGAGCACTGTCCTTGGACTTTTCTCAAGGCTAGAGCTCTACCATTTCAGCCACAGCACCACTTTCAGCTTTTTTCTATTTATGTGGTACTTAGGAATCAAACTGGGATCTTTGTACATGCTAGGCGAGCACTCTACCACTACGCCAAACTACCAGCCCCAAGAAATGTTTTTGTTGTTGTTGTTATTGTTTGGGGGATTTTTTTGGGGTTTTGCTTTTGTGTTTGTTGGTCATGGGGCTTGAACTCTAGGGCTGGGCACTGTTCCTGAGCTCTTCAGCTCAAGACTACTATCCTACCCCTTGAGCCATAGCACCAATTCCAGTTTTCTAGTGGTTAATTGGAGGTAAGAGTATCAGGTTCTTTAGTGCCCAGGCTGGCTTTGAACCTTGATCCTCAGATCTCAGCCTCCTTAGTACCTAAGATTATAGGCATGAGCCACTGTGCCTAGCAAGGAAGAAATGTTTTTATCTCTATTGTTTAGAAAGAGAAAATCACTTAAGAGATGGATATTCATTCATTCCTCATGCCTTTATGAGAATCCTTTACTTCCTGGTTTCAGGGAATGGGAAATAGTGGAATGTTCCATGGTTAATATTTCCTGAGCCAAAAAAAAAAAAATCACTGCTCCCATAAAATTCACTTATTTTGTGTCGTCAGAGATTGCTATGTAAGAAAACTAGTGAGATAAAAATGAAGGAAGGGGTGGCATTGAACTAGAAGCACTGTATTCATAACCTGACTTGTGGAATTTAACTGCTCTATAAAACTAATCATAAAAATTAAAATATGGGCAGAAACCAGATGCAGGAACCAGCACAAACCAGACCAGCAAGCAGCGGAACCCAGACGCAGACCACAGGTGGCAGCTGAGATCCAAGGGGAGTGAATGATTCTCCAACACTGCAGAGCAGCCCACAGCCAAATGCAGAGGAGTGAGTAGCCCAGCGGGTAGCCCAGCAGGTCCCCAAACCCATGGGGAAAGCAGAGCTGGTGCCAAGCTATAGAACTTAACTCAGATCCCTCCACCCCTCCCGAGAAAGACTGGCAAGGACAGAGGGGCAAGGAATTTAGAATCCTGTCCCCTCCCTCAATAGCCCCCTCCCCCAGGCCATTGACTGGAGACTGAAAGGTGGGCGGGCACTAAGACCCAGCACCCCACCAAGGGAGGCGGAGGTGTCCCAGCACACACTCTCCCAACAGCCTCCTCCCCCAGGCCTCTGACAAAACTGACAGGCAGGCGGGCACTAAAACCCAGCACCCCACCAAAGGGGGTAGAGGTGTCCCTGCTACCACCTGCCCAACAGGTTCCTCTCCCAGGCCTTTGACCAGAGACTGACAGGCAGGCGGGCACTAGGACCCAGAACCCCACCAAAGGGGGCAGAGATGTCCCAGCTCACCAGCCCAAAAGGTTCCTCTCCCAGTCCACTGGATCTGAAGAGTGGGGGGCGCTGAGACCCTGTCTTCTAACAGCGGGTGGGGTGTGTGGGAGTCTAGGAGCCAGCATCTGTCCCACTCAAATCTTGAGCCAGATACCCTCCAGCTGGGAATCCCCAGCAACACAGCACCAAGAGGCCCCCCACAGTCACTGACTATCTGAAAAAGCAGCGGAAACACAGCAGGGAACTGAAGGGCAGACCAGTAGCCAAGCTCACCTTCTGAGAATCAGAAAGGTGCGGCTCCGCCCTTGTAGCCCAAGTCCTCGGCTGGGCCCCACCCCTGGGAACAGATCGGGCAACAGCTGGTCCAACTGAGAGCCTCTGGAAACCCCCAAACTCCAGACCCTTGGCTGGGGCCCGCCCATGGAAACAGCGCAGGAAAACCAACCATCTGCCCAGTGCGCTGAGATTGAAGCACGCAGACCCATTCCATGGCCCACTGTGAGGCCACTGGTTGAGCTGAGACTAGTCGTGCAGCAACACACAGCCTCTGGGAACAGGCCGAACACCTGCAAAAACTGCAAACTCTGACCTAGTCAGCAGAGGAATCAATTTGGCAGAGAACCACAGGTATACAGATTCCAGAACCACTGGTCACAATCCAAGTAAAGACCGCCACCTACTGACCACAGAGCGAACTACAAAAACAGTTCTCAGTGCCTAGGAGAGCTCAAACATGAATTACGACATACATAAAAATCAAAGTCCCACGCAAAGCCCAAAAGGAAACAAGAGCGAAGGGACGAGAGAGATGTCACAATCCCAAGAAATGACACCTGAAGAGACAAGAAATATGACGCAAATCAAGGAGATGATTTTGGAAATGAATAACGAAATTAAGGCTGAATTCCAAAAACATAAGCAAGAAATTTCCAAGGAACTCTTTGAATTCAAAAGAGAAGTGGAAGAAAAGTTCAATACCCTCTCAGCAGACTTGATCAGCTCAGTGTCCACACTTCAAGCAAAAATGGAGGCATTAAGCAGCAGATTGACTGAGATGGAGAATAGAACATCAGGAACGGAAGATAAAACACAAGAGCTGGAACAGAGAATTGCCACCTTTGAAAAATCAGTCAGAATCCACCAGAAAGAACTCCAGGAACTGGCAGATGCAGCAAAGAAGTCTAATCTTCATATAATAGGGATTGATGAGGGGGCCGAATTTGAGGACAAAGGAATGCAACCCTTATTCACCAAAATCATAGCAGAGAACTTCCCCAACCTCAAAAGGGAAAATACTCACATTATTGAAGGTTTCAGGACTCCAAACAGTTAAGATCCTAGAAGGAACTCATCTAGACATACCATAGTAAAGACACTAGACCCGAATACCAAGGAATTGATCTTAAATGCTGCACAAAGAAAGTGCTATACTACAATGGGAAAAAAAATTCGAATTACAGCAGATCTCTCCATGCAAACCCTAAATGCAAGAAAAGCTTGGAAAAACATCACTGATGTCCTGGAGACCAACAACTACCAACCCAGACGGATATATCCAGCAAAACTAGCATTTACATTTGAGGGAGCAACAAGAATATTTCACTCCAAAGAGAAGCTTTATGAATATGTGCACAGTAAACCAACGTTTTTCAAAAAAATACTAATTAATCAAGAACAAATTGTACAACATCAAGAACTCCCATCAAGAAACAAATATCTATAATTCACTAAACACAAAAGGGGGAAAAAGAGAGAGAAAGAAACTTAGAAGTAAAAATAAATAATGACAATGGACATAGACCACTTCTCCATAATTTCCTTAAATGTGATCAGGCTGAACAATCCAATCAAAAGACACAGAGCAGCAGACTGGATTAAGAAACACCACCCATACATATATTGCCTCCAAGAGACCCACCTCACTGCCAAAGACAGAAACAAATTCCAAGTGAAAGGATGGAGACGAATTTTCCACTCCAATGCACCATGCAAAAAAGTAGGAGTAGCAATTTTAATCTCTGACAAAATTAACTTCTCAGTAAACTCAGTACATAAAGATAGAGACCGCCATTATATATTAGTAAAGGGTACAATCCATGCCTATAATATTACAGTTATAAACATTTACTCCCCCAACACAGGAGCACCCAAATTGGTCAAACAAACTCTCTCAGAATTACAGAACAAGATAGACTCAAACACAATCATAGTGGGAGGCCTCAATACACTACTCTCAACAAATGACAGGTTAACTCAACAAAAGTTAAGCAAAGACACCATCGACTTAAACGATACCATAGCCCAGCTGGGCTTAACAGATATACACAGAGTCTTCCACCCAACGGCGAAACTTTTTAAATTTTTCTCAGCAGCACATGGAACACATTTCAAAATAGATCATATAATAGTTCATGCAGAAAACTTAAGCAGATACAAGAGGACTGATATAATCCCAGGCATTCTATCAGACCACAGTGGAGTCAGACTAATTCTGAACAAGACAGTCAAAATCAAAAACATTCAATCACCTGGAATCAAACAACACACTTCTGAATAACTCCCGAGTAACAGATCAGATCAGAAATGAAATTAAAAACTTCCTTGAATGTAATGACAATCAAGAAACATCACAAAGGAACTTATGGGACACAGCAAAGGCAGTTCTAAGAGGCAAATTTATTGCACTAGGAGCACATATTAAAAAGACAGAAGAGCACGTAAATAACCTAAATTTTAAAAAAAATGAAACACCTAGAGGAGCAAGAAAAAGTTAATTCTAAAACTAGAAGGCCAGAAATTACAAAAATAAAATCAGAATATCAGAGATTGAAATAAGATCTACTATACACAAAACTGATAAATCAAAAAGTTGGTTCTTTGAAAGAGTCAAAAAAATATACAGACCCCTGGCAAGATTAATCAAAAAAAAAGGAAAGGGGAGACTCAAATAAACAAGATTAGATACCCCACGGGAACAATCACAACTGATTTCCAAGAAATTCAGCTCATAATGAATAGTTATTACCAGGCCTTATATTCAAAGAAACAAGAAAATCTAATAGAAATTGATGATTTCTTAAATAAATATAGGCTACCCACACTGAACAACAATGAGGTAAACAAATTGAACAAACCAATCTCTTACAATGAAATTGTGGAAGCAATCAGGGAAATGCCAACACAAAAGAGCCCAGGTCCAGATAGTTTCACTGTGGAATTCTACAAGACGTTTAAAGATGAAATAACACCTATACTCTTGAAACTCTTCCGAGAAATAGAAACAGAAGGAGCAATACCAAACTTATTTTATGAAGCTAATATTACTCTCATCCCCAAACCAGGGAAAGATCCAACAACAAAATAAAACTACAGACCTAGCTCTCTAATGAACACAGATGCAAAACTCCTCAATAAAATATTAGCCAACAGAATCCAGAAACAAATTTAAAAAATCATACACTATGATCAAGTAGGCTTCATCCCACAGATGCAAGGCTGGTTTAACATTTGCAAATCAATCAATGTAATACATCACATCAATAGAAGTAAGGAAAATAATTATATGATAATTTCTCTGGACATGGAAAAGGCATTTGACAAAATACAACATCCATTCATGTTGAAAGCACTAGAAAAAATAGGAATAAGAGGTACATTCCTCAAAATAATTAAAGCCATATATGAAAAACCTACAGCCAATATTATACTAAATGGTGAAAGACTAGAACTAGACAGAGATGCCCACTCTCTCCACTTCTCTTCCATATAGTGCTGGAACCCTTAGCCAGAGTAATAAGGCAAGAAAAGGACATCAAAGGGATCCACATAAGAAAAGAAGAAATTAAACTATCCCTATTCGCAGATGACATGATCCTCTACTTGAGTGACCCAACAAACTCCACTCCCAAACTTCTAGAATTAATAAACTACTTTAGCAAAGTAGCAGGATACAAAATTAACCTTCAGAAGTCAGTAGCCTTCTTGTACAACAACAATACACAAACAGAAGGCCAAATCAAGAAAATGATCCCATTCACAATTGCCCCCAAAAGAATAAAATACTTAGGAATATACTTAACCAAAGATGTAAAGGAATTATTCAATGAAAACTATAAAAGCCTAATGAAAGAAATTAAAGACGACAATAAGAAATGGAAAGACATCCCATGCTCATGGCTAGGGAGAACCAACATAGTGAAAATTGCTATACAACCAAAATTGATATACAAATTCAATGCAATCCCCATCAAAATCCCAAAGACATTCTTTATGGAAATAGAAGATATAATCCAAAGATTCATATGGAACAAGAAAAGACCTAGAATAGCCAAAACAATTCTAGGCAAAAAGAGCAATGCTGGTGGTATTACAATACCAGACTTCAAACTCTACTATAGAAACATAATAACAAAAACTGCTTGGTATTGGCACAAAAAACAGAATAGAAGACCCAGAAACAGAACCACATACCTATAGGCAACTTGTATTTGACAAGAGAGCCAAAGATATACAGTAGAACAAACACAGTCTATTCAATTATTGGTGCTGGCAAAACTGGGCAGCCACATGCAGAAAACTAAAAATTGACCCTAGCCTTTCACCATGCACAAACATTAACTCAAAGTGGATCAAAGACCTCAACATCAGACCGGAAACCATGAAACTGCTACATAATAAAGTAGGAAAGACACTGGAACTCATAGGCACAGGTAAAAGATTTCTGAACAGAATCCCAGCATCACAGCAGATTGGAGAGAGACTCGATAAATGGGACTGCCTAAAACTAAAAAGTTTCTGTACAGATAAAAACATAGTCGCAAAAGCAGAGAGACAGCCAACCAACTGAGAAAAGATATTCACCAACAATACATCTGACAAATGCTTAATATCCAGTTTCTACAGGGAACTCAAGAAATTAATCCCCCCTAATCCCAATAAACCATTCACTAAACTAAAGAGAGACTTATCAGAAGAAGATATTGAAATGGCAGAAAAGCATATGAGAAAATGTTCATCATCTATGGTCATAAAGAAAATGCAAATAAAAACAACCCTAAGATACCACCTTACCCCAACAAGAATGGCCAAGATTTTGAAATCAGACAGTGACAGTTGCTGGCGGGGTTGTGGAGAAAAAGGAACCCTACCACACGGCTGGTGGGAATGTAAACTAGTTCAGCCACTCTGGAAAGCAGTGTGGAGGTTTCTTAAAGAACTGAAAATAGACCTTCCCTATGATCCCGCCATATCACTTCTGGGCATCTATCCTGAACATCATGACCCAAGATATTATAAGGACACCTGCTCAGCTATGTTCATCTCTGCACTTTTCACAATAGCCAGGTGATAGAAACAACCCAGATGCCCTACTGCAGATGAATGGATACAGAAAATGTGGTCTATATACACAATGGAATTCTACAGAGCCAACAGACAAGATAAAATAATGGCCTTCCCAGGGAAGTGGATGAATCTAGAGCGAATCATGTTGAGTGACTCAAGTCAAGACCTAAGGAACAAAAGGCACATGGTATCCTTAATATGTGGCTATTAAGTCCAAAGAGTACAAGAGCGAGAACTCAATAACTGCATACCCAAAGCTATGGACATGGTAATGGAAATATAAACATAAGAATATAGACATAAAAACCTATGACTCTATAGACATAATGTCTTATTTCATAAATTAATGTTTTTATGACATACAAACCCTTAGCTTAATTTTGATTAAGTTCTAAATACTAAGTCTCAGTGATTATAAATAGAGATACCCTCCTTGAACACTTGTTTGTTAAATTTGTCATTTAAAATATGATATAAAAATCAACATTAATAAATTCTTTAATAAAAAAACGGAAAAAATTAAAATATGGAAATATAACCAAAAGAGAAATAATGAGACAAGTACAAATGTGCATTGCTGTAGTCCTACCTCTGTGGGAAGCTGAAGTGGAAGAGTCACTGGAGCCTGTGTAGGTTACCAGACTGCTTAGCATTAGACTCTCATCTCAATATTTAAATGAGTAAATAACAAAAAATAGGAAATATTGTATATTGAGATTGAAAATAGGATGAAACCTAATAGAATGATCTACTCTACATTCTGGGTTGAGATGGCTTCTGTGAGAAGGTGTATTATGTGGAGAGAGATGTGCATGTTCAGGAGCTAATCTGGAGAGGAGAGGGGAGGGAGCATGTTGCAGAGAAAGGAAACACTTAACGCAAACACTGGAACAAACTGAGTGGGTTCAGCAAATCAGAGTGCCTGGAGAATAATAGCTACGAGACAAGATGAAGGAGGTAAGAGCCTGGTCAAGTAACTCTCTCATTGGCTGGCCTAAAAGGTTCAAGTTTTATCTTAGTGCAACCAAAGAGGTGGAAGACTTTAAATAAAGGAGTGAAATGATATCATTCACAGCTTTAATTAAAAAAAAAAAAAGATTCTGATTGCTTTTGTAGGGCAGCATGGGTGCCTGCAGAGAAGCTAATCTCCACTTACGAGATACATTTAGAATGATTTTATTGTTGTTTTTGTTATACAGGGGATATATGGTTACATAGGTCAGGTAAAGAATACTTTTCTTTTTGGACAATGTCACCCTTTCAGAATGATATTTAGAATAATCCTTTAAGAATTATTAGAATATCAGAGACCAGAGGTAAAGAGGACTGGACCAGGAAAGTAACAGTAGAGAAGGAAAAAGACAGAGACTTGACATCTTTTAGAGACAAAGCTATAAGTATTAGTTGAAACCTTTGTTGTAGGTGAAGCATGTTGATAATAATGGTTTCTAGCTTTCTTACTTTGAGCAACTTTAAGGCTGAGGAGACCATATTCCAGGGAGAAATGTTGAGTCTTCAACAAACAAGGCAATTAGATAAATCCTCATGAGAATTTTGCCTATTGGCCCTATAGGTGTTTTGTGGTTATGTTGAAAGGTAATGTCTTTGCGACAGTGGGCCTGATCTGGGAAAGTTATCTGTAAGATTTTGAGTCCCAGAGTTTAGGTTATGATCTAAAGGCAATAACAACAAAGACATATCTGTTCTAGTGACATGATATAAAATCACCCAGGACTGGGACTGTGGTTTAGTGGTGGAGTGCTTGCCTAACATGCATGAAGGCCTGGGTCCCATTCCTCATTACTACAACAGAAAAAAATTGGAAGTGGCACTGTGGCTCAAGAGGTAAAGTGTTAGACTTGAGCAAAAGAAGCCCAGGGACAGTGCCCAGGCCTTGTGTTCAAGTCACAAAAGGTTTTTTTTGTTTGTTTGTTTTTTT
Source organism: Megascapheus bottae (assembly GCF_031878675.1). Classification (NCBI taxonomy): domain Eukaryota; kingdom Metazoa; phylum Chordata; class Mammalia; order Rodentia; family Geomyidae; genus Megascapheus; species Megascapheus bottae. The sequence continues at coordinate 27,036,251 of NC_143515.1, forward strand.
TTTTTTTAATCATCCAATAAAAGTAGTTCCTCATAGTGGCTTAATTCCAAGTACACTGCTGTTACTCATTTGACTCCCCAGTCTTGGCAGAATTTTCTGAGGCCAAGTTCAACCCTCATGACCCACCTCCCCCCCAAAATAAATAAATAAATAAACAAAGCCAAAAATACATATATACATGTTTTGTCCTGGGGGGGAATTAAAAAGCTCTTAACTAGTTTTTGTTAGTTTTTTTTTTGGGAGGGGTGTACTTTAAGGGTTTTTGTTGTTGTTGTTGTTGTTTGTTTGTTTTCATTTTTTAGTTCTTTTGCCTGTCCTGGGGCTTTTTGAACTCAAGGACTGGGTACTATCCCTGAGCAATTTTGTTCAAGGCTAGTGCCATACCACTTTAACTACAACTCCATTTCTGGCTTGCTTTGAAGTTAATTAGAGGTAAGAATCTCAGGAACTTTTCTGTCCAGGCTGACTTTGAAATGAAATCTTCAGATCTTCCTAGCTGAGTAGCTAAGATTGTAGGCATATTGCTAGGATTGCAATAGCACCTGTTTTATTGTTATTGTTGTTATTTAATTTTGAGACGAGGTAGTCCAAGCTCTCTTCTAATTGGAGTCCTCCTCCTTTAGCCCTTGGATGTTTGAGCCTTACCTTATTTTAAATATAATTCTTAAATTCATAAATACTAAAATAAATAGAGGATTAAGACTTTGTGGTAAAATAATATATTCAATGGATTAAAATCCTAGCTCAACTATTGTACAATAAACAAAGGCTATTATATAGTAGAATTATTGTCAAATTCCATTTTGGGAGCTTAATAAGGAGAATTTCAGGGCAGGAAAAAAATACATACTTTTTACAGCTGGGAACTACAGGTTCACATATATAATCCTAGATACTCAGGAGGCTGAGATTTGATGATTATTGTTGAAAGCCAGCCCAGGCAGGAAAAGTGATGAGACTCTTAATTCTAATTAACCACCAAAAAGCTAGAAGTGAGGCTATGGGTTCACCTGATAGAAGGATAACCTTTAGTGAACATGCAAAGGGATAGTGCCTTAGCTCTGAGTTCTAGACCCAGTAGTGGCATAGAAAAAAAAATCTTTATATGCATACAGTAGAAATAATCACCGTGAACCTGTTCATAAGTTGTTCCTCTAGGCTAAATAACCATAAGACTGTATATATAAGTTCAAGAAGAGAAGACTAGCACAATTCCCAGGAGTACAGTTATCTGGTTGATCCAGCATCTGCAAACTCTTGAGTTTCCTAATCATCATCCCTCAGCCTACTAATCTAGGAGACATATGTAAAGAGACAGACAGACAGACAGACAGACAGAAAAAATGATCTCCTTTTTTCTTTAGTAACCAGTTTCCAATTTTAAACATGTTACTTAAACTCATATTAGGGATACTAGAAAAAGTATGCTTCTAAATGTAGTTTGGTATTACCAAAGAAAAGCTGACACCTCCCAAATGTATCTGCATTACGCAAAAGCCTTAAGAACAAATCTGTGCATGAAATAATAGATCAATCAGGGTAACTATATACTTTTCAAAAACCTATTGTTCAGATCTACTTTTTGTACCCACATTGGCCTGATTTCTAAATCAAAACAAAACAGAAAGTGCTTTAAGGAAAAAGAGGATCAGTGCATAGTGTTATAAATTTTCCAAACTTAGCACATTCATATGAAAATTTATAGAAAGAAGATTATATACTGGGGATTAGCTTTACTGTGTGAGACAATTCCTATGTACCCAGTACTATTAATAATTTAAAATCCAACTACCTGATATATATATATATATAGCATTTTAGTCTACGAAGTAATTTTGAATACCTTATTTCATTTTTATCCTCAGAACATCCTGTACCATGGGTAGTATTTTACAATCTCTCACTGAAGATATAAAAAGCCCCAAAAGGCTTCAGATCACATAGATAGTGAGCAACTCAACTTACATGCAAATATAAGCTAGAATAGCCTATGAAACGGACAGGGCCTCTGGGGTCAAATCAAACTCTAAATTGAAACTATGTAATATCTGCCACAGGCATATCTATGAATGGTTGAGCCTTCAGAAATCAATTTGGTATATATTTATTTGGTAACATGAATTTCCAAGTTATGATGTTTAAAGTCAGCACTATGGATACAAATTTGGGAACTCAGCTGCTAAAAGTCACATCTAAAACACTTTTCAGTGCAAATTACCAATTTACCATAAAGCAAATGTGATGATCTTGGATATCCTACTCAGGTGATGAGAAAACTCGCAAAGAAGAATGTGATCCCTATTAGTTCAGATCTTTGGTAAACATTAAGACTTGTTTGTTTTTTTTTAAAACTTTGAAAAATAGAACTGAATCATTACAATACTGTAAAATCCTTTTTCATGCTATCCTAAATGTGACATATGAGTTTCAAAACAACTAGCATTTACCAAGCATAAAGCTACTTGTGAATAGCCAAACACTCAACCATCTTTTAGATTTGCATCTTGAAGCCGGACATAGTATAGATGCTGGCAAAGAAAATCTAATAAAGCTTTTAAAAATCTTAATAATGGGGCGGGGAGTTTGGCCTAGTGGTAAAGTGCTTGCCTAGCATGCAGGAAGACATGGATTCAATTCCTTGGTACCATATACATAGAAAAAGGCTGGAAACGGTGCAGAGGCTCAAGTGGTAGAGATCTAGCCTCGAGAAAGTCCAAGAACAGGGCTCAGGCCCTGAGCTCAAGGCTAGGACTGGCAAAAAAAAAAAAAAATCTTAATAATGGCTTCTAGTATTAAATGAGTGTCTGCTACAGTCCAGGTGACTTATATAGGTTTAGCTCCTACCTGCACAATAGCCCTGAACCAACTACTTCTAGCTCATTTCCATTCATGCACAAATCAAGGTACAGAGTCCTTAAGACACTAGCCATCTTGCAAAAGACTAATCAGTTTAAAGGTCTGAACCCAGGCAAATCTGTGCATTGTCCAACACACCATACTGAGTTCCCTAGTACAGCGGTACACAGAATACAAAGGGAGAGAACATGACAAGGAAGTGGTTTCCTCCAGTTTCCATGCACTATGCCTGAGGGATTTGATGCCACAATGGAACAAGAGAGAAGGGACAATAAGTTGAAAGAGGGTATAGGAAGGCTGATTTGAATCCCAGAAGACCCTCATCACTACCACCAGAACAGGATAGTTTTCATTGGTTAGATCTTCATGCCTCAAAAGTGGATCTGTGACCCGTCACTATGATTCTCGATGCTAGGCGCAGAATAAAAATCTGTTTAACTTCCAAAAAAAAAAAAAGGTGGATCTGTAGGCTGGCAGGCTTCAAATTCATCCCTAAAAATGTCCTCAAATGTGGCTGTTGACGTGCTTTGCAAGACGCATACCACCACCACTATACCACTATAGTACCATACAGCTTTGATCTGACAGATTAAATAAAAGAAATTCATCTACCTTGGTCTAACTCTGCTTTCCCAACTCTTACAGGTGGTAGAAACTTTTTCCCCTCTTTGCCCTGGAATATCCATTAAAATAACCAGGAACAGATAGATGCTCAGAGGAACACACTGGGATTCCTTCCATGAACATCAGGACATCTCATCTGGTGCAATCCCATCTCCCCCACTTCCCCACCCACTGCCTCTTTAATTCACATCCATTGCCCAAGAGGGGGAGCCACAACCAAGTTTCAAAGCAATAATCACTGATACTGTTGGGTATTCAGATAGCCAGTACAAGAAATGCCACAACCTAATCCTGTCCATTTTGGGATCAGTGAGGTAACAGCACTTTGAGATCCTTGTCCCAAATAAAACACAATTATAGGACATTAGTGCAAGCCTGAAACAATAGGCCAGTCATCATCATGTCAGGCAAGCTCAAGAGCCAGTAGGAGGGGGAAAGGGGAAGTTTATCCAGGTCCTAGGAAAATTTCATTGAAAGTTATAATTACAGTGCTATTATGGAAATAAATCCTTTATAAGTGCCATTGCAAACATAGTCTGATGGCACCATCTTTTCATTTAAAAAAATCTAATAAAAGCATTATTGCCTTTCTGAATACAATGTTAAGTTTAAGTTTTTCATTTGTAAAATTATACTAATCTTCTTTATATTACAAGAACATTTAAAAAATATTTACAGGCCAATATAAATGTAGCAATTAGAAATACCATAAAGAAGACAACAGAGATGTAAAAAAAAAAACCAGCATTATCACACAAACAAAAGATACAACAAAATGTTTTTGCTCAGATGTGAATATATAAATGAGCTTCTCTACACTGACTTCATCATTCTAACAAGTGTATTTTTAAATCAAGTAAAAATTGATTCTACACACACACACACACACACACACACACACATTCTCTCCTATTGTCAATTGCACCAAGTAAGATTACTTCTCAGTCACTAAAACAAGCGATAGGAGAGCTATTTCATGTAGAGTTGTGTGGCCAGAATGTGAGCACAAGGGCCTGTGTGTCCATGGCACATACACTCCCTGAAATGGCTTTCAGGTTGAAACACTGCACAGTGAGAAAGACTGGAATTATGTAGGTTTTCTATGTATGCAGATAGAGCAGAATACCAATTCTGAATAGAAATGGTAAAGATAGCAACAACCCAATATGAAGTTTGTTTCCAATTATCGGTTTCTAGGCAGAGGAAAAAACCAAGTATACAGATAATAAGATGAAGAATGAAGAAATGCCTTAAGGAGATAAATCCCCAAGGAATCTAGATTATCCTATTACAGCTATTTCCAGCTGTGCTGATTCCTGGAGCAGTTACCAAACCCATCTCTTTCTGTAACTCAGAGTCCTTTTAGTCTTTCCTCCACCCTCCCACCACTGGCCAACTAATGAACATTCCAGCAGTGTTTCACAAGATAAAACACTTTCTAGAAAAAGAATAAAGAAAGAGAGAAAGAATAAGAGACAGAAAGAAAGACTGGAAGGAAAGAATGAAAGAAGGAAGGAAGGAAAGAAAGAAGGAAGAAAGGGAGAGAGGAAGGAAGTTAGGAAGGGAGGGAGGGAAGGAGGGAGGGAAGAAAAGGGCTGATAAATCAAAATTTGTGCAAAAGAAGCAGAGGTGATTATAAAAGGTTTATTTGCTTAGCAAAAGGATTCTCTCTGGACTTATTTTAAACAGTGAGCTTCTCTAAGTACTTGAAGTGTTTACAAATCTTGGGTTTTGTGAATGGGTGGAACAGTGGGTTGGAGGCTAGGGAAATTTGGGATGGAAGGTCCTCAAATCCAGTCCACCATGAGGGACTCCTAACAAACAGGATCACTCAGACGACCAAACACTGGTTTATATTCTCTCAAGAACACTGAAGTCCATTGGGAACTTCTGCTCATATTTTGAGAAAGGACTGAAATAAAGTGAAGAGTTTATGTTAAATGTTTCCAGGTTTCTCCATCTCTTTTTTATAAATGGCTTTAAAAAGAACATGGTAGGGAAGTGGGAAAGATAGGGAAGGATAAGAGAAAGGAATTTGTATTGCAGAAGCTTTAATTCAAAATCGGGCCTTTCTTATTGAACTCTGAAAATGATATAATTTTATTTTTAAAAATACAGCATCAATACTTTATTTTCCACAGCTTTTTTTCTTTTTTCTCCCAGAGAGTCATAGGTAAAGCAAGCAAGACAAGAGAATGGTTATTTTTGGCAATCTCAGTGGCACAGCTTTCTCCCGAGGCAAAACTTAAATGAGATAAGGGTCTCTAAGGACCTGAAGGAAAGAAACCACCCACCTACTGTATGCAACTCAACCCTCCCCACACAAACGCCATTTTAGAAACCAAATGAGGGAAAGCACGTTATGGAATATTTAAGGATGACACACTGCTGCAAATGCTAGGAACCACATTTCAACAACCGTTAGAGGCTGTTACCACTCTCATTGCACGCTAGAAAATTAGCTGTAATTGGGTATGAGACATAAGTGTAGCACAGGCAAGGGAATTGAGCAGACACTTAATTAATGGTGCTGGGAGAAGGGAAATGGGATTAATGAATGGTTGATATAAATTCCATTTTGCTGTTTGGTTAATCACTGGTCTCATGAAAATTTATTTCCTGGCTAAGATTTATAACTGTATTTTAAATATTTTATTCCATTCTGAATAATTTCTAACTTGCATTGTAATTTCTAGAGTCCTACTACCCACTTAATTTATTGGTGTGTATACATATCATGCATTTACATATATATACATATGCATCTACATATAAATTTGCATATTCATACATTTACTACTTTTTTCCCCCATCATAGGAATGTGGCAGAGCTACTTTCTAAGGAGAGGACCCCTTTAAGGTGAAGATCATTTGGTTGGACATGTTTACCTAACTTGGGTCTTCTCAATGATTCCATGATGAGGTAACTAATTTGCTCAAGAGAGCATCATTCACTAAGCTACAGAGGGATGGAAAAGACACTTGAAACTTGAGATTCTTGATTACTCAATATGTTTCTTATTCTTAGTATTATTATCATGGGACAATACCTAGTTAATTTTGCTTGGTTATATGTTATCCCATGGAATGGAATGTATGTCAAATGCAAATAGCTATAGATTCAAGTAATGATATCATTTCTTTTTTTAAAAAAATGATTTTATAAAAGAAACCATACTTTGCTTGCTTTTCATTGTATTTGAACTTTTGTACTTACATGGAATGCACTAATTATTTTGGATGTGTTTTTGGAAAAACTTTCAGGAAAATAATGTGTATCTTGGCAATTTAGTTAATGTAAGTTAGACAACCATTGAATTTACTGTGATATTCATTCTTGGTAATAAAATAGAACCAGAATAAAGTTGGTAATAAAGGAACTGGAGGAAAAAAAAATGTTAGAAACCTGGTATAAGATCTTCAGAGCATTTGTTGTCCCTTGGTTATCTCATATTGTTACAGTATTTTACCTTGTTATCTGATATACTATATATATGTCTATTTGGTTATTTGAAATAGGATAGGGAAGGGGGAAAAAAGATGAGGGGTGGGGTGGGGGGAGGGAAATGGGGACCAAGACGAGAAAGGGTATCAATGTTTGTGAAGTAATGTACCTTCTATCTGGTGAATATAATGTAACCCTTCTATTAATTACAATAAAAATGTAAGAAAAAAAAGACCTACAGAGCAGTTAAACATTGAATTCCAGTTTTTGTTGTAAAAGGATGGTTGCCCTTATTGAGATACTTTTTTTTTTTTTTTTTGCCAGTCTTGGGCTTGGGCTCAGGGCCTGAGCACTGTCCTTGGACTTTCTCAAGGCTAGAGTTCTACCACTTGAGCCTCAGCACCACTGCCAGCTTTTTTCTATGTATGTGGTACGGAGGAATCGAACCCAGGTATTCATGCATGCTAGGCAAGCACTCTACCACTAGGCCAAATTCCCAGTCCCTGAGACACTTTTAAAACCTAAATTCTTGGGCTGAGAATGTGGCTGAGTTGTAAAGTGCTTGTATAACATGCAAGAAACCCTAGATTAAATTCCTCAGTGCCACTTAAACAGAAAAAAAAAGAAAAAAGAAAAGAAAAACCCAAAGTGGTGCCGTGGCTTCAGTGGTAGAGTACTAGCCTTGAGCACAAGGAGGCTCAGTGACAGTACCAGACTCTGAGTTCAAACCCCAGGACTGGCCAAACAAGGGGAAAAAAAAGAAAAAGGAACACAAAAACCCTAAATTCCCATTCATATAATAAATTAACTACTTGTATGTATTAACCTCAGGGATGTGTCATTTGGCATCTAAAGTGACAAGTAGTATATATATATATACATATATATATATACACATAGTGTCAGTCCTAGGCTTGAGCTCAGGGTCTGAGCACTGTCCTTGGATTTTCTCAAGGCCAGAGCTCTACCACTTGAGCCTCAGCACCACTTCCAGCTTTTTTCTATGTGTGTAGTGGTACCAGAGGAATCGAAGTAGGGATTTTGTGCATGCTAGGCAAGGACTCTACCACTAGACCAAACACTTAGCCCCAATTCTGTGTTTCTTTAAGCTCTATGTGAGGTAAAATAAACATGACTACTTCCCTTTTACTGATGAGAAAACTTATTACAGGAGAGTGAGTGACTTTTTAAGGTATGAAAAACTAAATCTCTGGAAAGAAGTGAAAGGATTGCTCTTGCCCCACTTCTGAAAGTACTAGCTAAAACAAAACAAAACAAACTTTAATTGTAAAATGTTTTCTTGCCTCTAAAATTTGCATAAGTCTGTTTAGAAACTAAACTGGCAGCTTAGTGTGTTCCTGCTTCAAGCTTCTAACTCTACTTTCTTAGGAAAGTGAGATCTGAGGTTCACAGTTTGAAGTCAGCCAGAGAAGAAAAGTCCCTTTGAGACTCTAATCTCCAATTAACCCCTCAAAAGCTGGAAGAGGAGCCAGGGCTCAAAGCCCTGGAGCGTTAGCTTAGAGCAAAAGAATTCAGGGATATTGCCCAAGACTGACCTAACAAACAAATAATAATAATAATAATAATAATAATAATAATAATAATAATAAAAGGCCTTTTTTCAGCTAGTTCACCTTTTTGAAAAACAATCAGACCCAGTAAGCAGAAGTTTAAGAGCTTAGGAACCTGAACTTCCTCTCCCCTGAGGGCTAGACTACCAGTGCTCTTAGAACAAAAGCCTGCTATGCCTCTGAGTAAGGTGAAGTTCTGGAGATAGAGAATTGCTCCTGCAAATGCTTAACTCTGGGCTGTAACTCCCTGAATTACAAAAATGAAAGATTGCCTTTTCTTTGGGATAAAATCTATTAGCTTTGGTCACTTGGTTATTTCAATGAAGGAATGCATGTAAGACGAACTGAGGATGACAAAAAGTGTAGTCAAGTCCTCTTACTTGAAGACTAGTTATTGCTTATTTTGATTAAATGATGGAATGGGTTTTACCAGCTTCTTTAAATCAAAAGGTGTGGTTAAATGAGTATGAAGCCCTGGCTTCAATGTCCATTACACCCATCACACCCCCACCCCCATACACTGGAAAGTGATACTTGAGCTGGGAAAGAAGGGTGAGCAATGGTATGGATAAGAAGTTGAGCACAGTCGTAGCAAGCACAAAGCTGAGTTCAAACCCAGAACTTGCATAAAATAAGTAAATAAAACCTGACTTTTGCCTTTAAAATCTCAGTGCATTTATCTGTAATACATATCTCATTAAGATCTGATGCCCATTTTAAAAATATTTTTAAACTATCTCTAAGTAGTTGTGCAAAGGGGTTTGAATTCCACATGTGAATGTCTGAGCACAATGCATCTTGATCAATGATGCCTATCTACCACTAAAATTATTTTCTTTGTGGAAGTAAGTTTAGGGGTTTAGAAGAGACTTTGATTATACTTCCCAATCAATGATATATAGATGCACAGTAAACAGCAGAATCTAGGTTCAAGCTGTCATCCCCAGGCAGTCTATTAAACATCCCTCCTAGCAAAGAGATCCTTCCAATCTTGCTTACTTTGTTGTTGATGTTGTTGATCTCCGGACTTGAATTCAGGACCTGTGTGTTGTCCCTGAACTTTTCTGCTCAAGGCTAATGTTCTATCAATTTGAACCATAGTTCTACTTCCAACCTACCATTATTATTATTATTATTATTATTATTATTATTATTATTAATGTTTTCCTTGGGAACTGGCTTTACTTGGGTAAGCCAAATATAAATCAAATTATTGATGTACTTACTAGCTTAGAAATAAGAATAAACCTTTCAACCAGACACTGGTGGTTCAAGTCCATACCTTAGCTACTCAGAAGGCTAAGGTCTGAGAATGACAGTTGGAAAAGTCTATGAGGCACTTATGTCTAATAAACTACTCAGAAATCCTGAAATAGAGCTATGGGTCAAGAGGTAGAGCATGAGTCTTTTGCAAGAATGCTCAGACCTTGAGTTCAAGGCCCAGGATACACACACACACACAAAAAAAAAACCTTTTCAGAAATTGCATCTGGTTTATAAACATTTGCTTTAATCATGTCCCTTGAATTGCTTTCACTAAATTGAGGTAAAATCTAAGGGTAGCCCACACTAGGAATGAGTAGTTATATGACTACTGTAATTTTAACCAATTATTACTATTAAGAAATACATTTCTATTTCCTCACAGGGATTTTCCAATATTTAAAATTTACTCAGAAGGCCTGAGTATTTGTTCTCAGTGAGTTTAGACTCACTGCCTATTCAGACTGATGTTCCATCCACTGGAGAATCAATTTGGCCCTGATGATTCATCTTTCAGAATTCTTTGTGGAGAAACCAAATAAGAGGTTTTTAAGTGGTGAAGACTGACCAGCCCATAGAAAACAGCATCCTTATTGGTATGAAATGTCTCAGATCCTAATGATCAGATAAATTATATCAAAAGGCAATTACTTGACAATGTATTTTTATAAGTGAACGGAGTTCATTATTGTTTTGTCTTCAGTTATTGCTTTGTTTTATTTTGTTTCATTTGAAGAGGGTTTGTTATATAGCCCAAGCTGTCTTTTGAAATGGCCAGCCTCAGTCAACCAATTGACTTCTTTCTTTGTGTTTATTTGGAAATATTTGCAAATATCACCTGCACTTCATTTGAACTTCTGCTCTAGAGGAGTAGTTTCTAAGCAGAGACAAGTACAGTTTCCCGTGGATATATAAAATCATCTTAAAGTTCACTGCCAGGATAATTCTAAGGAACAATGTCAAGATCCACATACTTTGAGTATTACTATGTGAATTCATCTGACGGTTCCTGTGGTTGATGATCTTTTCCCCTTTTTCTTTAATGTTTACTGTTCCCGCAGAGTTCTCTCCACTTCACACCAAATTGAAGTATCTCGTTTTGAAGTATAATGTGATATTTAAAAGGACAGTCAGTTAATTATGTCAGGAAAGTGTCACTGCTATCTTCACCTCTCTATAATGGATTCAAGAAATGCACTTTGTTTTACAAATATCTTTACCAGAAATTTTGTTGCTTGATGTATTGATCAATAACATATTTTTTTGGGGGGGGGAGTAGGTCATGGGGCTTGAACTCTGGGCCGGGGCATTGTCCCTAAGCTCTACAGCTCAAGGCTACTACCCTACCCCTTGAGACATTGCCCCAGTTCCCCTTTTCTAGAGATCAACTGGAGATAACAGTCTCATGGTCTATAGTGCCCGGGCTGGCTTTGAACCTCGATTCTCAGATCTCAGCCTCCTGAGTAGCTAGGATTATAGGTGTGAGCCACTGTGCCCAGTTGATCAATATCATATTATTCTTTAGAACAATAATAGATCAACACAAGATGAGTTTGATAGCATAGTGAATCTATGGTTCCCAAGAAACAACTATCAAATTTTAATTTCATTCATTACCTTACTGATAGCTTCAAAAGCATCAATACCTAGAAATACATTTAATAAATTTAAAATCACTGTTAAAAACTCTAACACTTTGCTAAGAGAAATGAAGAATATAGAGAAATATACGATGGCCATTGATAAGAATATTTAATCTCTTTATAATATCAGTTCTTCCCTGGAGCGAGCGGGGCCAGAAAGAGAAAGGGGCCAAAAAAAAAAAAAATATCAGTTCTTCCCAAACTAATCTAGAGATTGAATGTAATCCTATTCAAAACCATGGCATTTTGACATTACTTTGAAGAACAATAAAGTTGGTCTCCCAGATTTATTAAGACAGTATATTGTAGGCAAAAAAAAATTAATAGATATTGATCTAACACTGTTCTTCTTGCTAAGGATTGTTTTTGCTATTCGGAATCTTTTATTATTCCACACAAATTTTGGACTGGTTTCTCTACATCACTGAAGTATGTTGTTGGGACTTTGCATTGCATTTGTAGATAGCTTCGGGCAGTTTTTCATTTTCACAATGTTATTTCTTCCAATCCAGGAACATGGAAGGTTTTTCTATTTCCTTAAATCTACTTCTATGTCTTTTTCTTTTTCAGATTTTTTTAAAGTTGTCATAGTAGAGCACCTTCACATCTTTGATTAAATGAATTCCTAGGCATTTTTTTTTTTCTTCAGGCTATTTCAAATGGAGTTGCTTTCCTGACTTCAGTCTTCATCTTCCCATCGCTGGCATACAGAGAATCTTCTAATTTTTATGGGCTATTTTTATATAAAATCAACTTAAGTAACTTAGAAGAGGAATCTATAGAGTTCTTTAAATACAGAATCATGTCATGTGATAGGACAGAGCACTACTACTGCACACTGTTGGGGAGTGTGAACTTGTTCAATCATTCTAGGAAAATGTATGCAGGTTCTTTGAAATTTTAAACATGGATGAAGAAATTAAAAAGATGAAGCATATACCAGTCCATAAAGCAAATGAAGGGATTAGGGAAACATTTTTGCTATGCCAGAAGTACATTAAGAAGAGAGTTTAAGCAGAATTTTTTTTTTTTTTTTACCAGTCCTGGGCTTGAGCTCAGGGCCTGAGCACTGTCCTTGGACTTTCTCAAGGCTAGAGCTCTACCACTTGAGCCTCAGCACCACTTCTGGCTTTTTTCTATGTATGTGGTGCCGAGGAATCGAACCCGGGTCTTCATGCATGCTAGGCAAGCACTTTAACCACTAGGCCAAACTCCCGGCCCTAAGCAGAATTTTTACCTTTACCTTTGTGCTTCAGTTGGGAAAATTAAAAAAAAAAAATCTCCCTTCTGTCTTCCTATACCTTAACAATACTATTCATATTATACTTCATGTCAATAAAAAAGTCAATTTTATGAGGAAAAATCTCTTCTCAAAGTCTTGGGTCCTGTAATAGCAACAATCTAAGGCTCATGTAAATCAAATAGGTTATGCTTTTGTTCCAAATTTGAAGCCAATTTGTAGCCAAGAATCCTTAGCCCTGCCTTAAATTTTTAGTGCTTGAACATCAGTTGTACAGATTTAACTAGAAGAATCATAATGGCTCTTTTGTCAGAAACCTAGACCTCTTATTTTTTCCTGTATTCTGCCACCACATCCTTTGCCTCCTCTTGGAGTCAGGGAAGCAAACAATATGGGCTACATTGATTCATCAATTCAATATTGTTTATACTGTCCAACTCTATCAAAGATACTGGAAGATATAAAGACCTCCTACCCTTGAGAGGTGAACAGAGTGTGACATTGTTGAAATGTATTTACAGAACATGATTCTATCTTCTTTCATCCCTTGCTTTCCTTTGTGCTGTTTTCTTTCCTTCCTCGTCAATTCTGAATATCTTTTGGCAAGGCAACTTTAAAATAGATATATGTACATGTGTGATTTGTGACAATGAATGGATGTTGGGCACTAAGTACTAGTGGTTTGAACTCAGAGTCCTGTGATGGCAAGGCAGGTGCTCTAACACTTGAGCCATACCCCCAGCCCTTACTTTGGCCTTTGAGAAATATCCAAAGCACTTTTGTAGCTTATTTAATATTCAATACCAAAAAGTATTTTAATAACACCATATAGAAAGACTTGATTTCTGAGTGTTGACTTCTAACTAGTTGAGGAGACTAGAAAAATGCCCAGACAAAGATTTTCTAATACACATGATAAGAAGTGCTAAATGGATGATCCTGACAGGAACGCATTGGGATTCCCTGGATGATAAGATCAATGTCACATAAAATGGTCTAAGAAGGCATCACTGAAGATGTGGAATATAGCCAAGTGGAATTTAATTAACATTCGCATTTCATCTCTCTATCCATCTTTGTCTAGGACACTCTACCTTCTGTTTTCCTCCATTCTCTAAATCTCAGACTTGGGTATCTTTTTTTCCCGTTCTTTTCAGTTCTTTGCGTCTACATCATGGAGCAAACAAATGATCCATTATGGGTGTAAAGTAAATCCTTATTGAATGTGAGCACCTTCTGATGTTTGAGCTGGAGGAGATATATTGATAATCACTCATCTTATGATGGAAATGCAGGCTGGCCCAGTACCACATCATCTGCAGGGTCAGCAATTGGAATCAACTGGTGACCTGATTCCAGGTACAGAGATGTTTTTACCATGTTTGGCTGCCTTTCATATTTGTTTGAACCAAATACAGATTCCATTTTCTGTCCAGGAGTCATCTTTGTACCAATATGAGACTAAATTTACTTGCTTGGCTTTTGGCTTCTATAGTGAGCCAACTCCTTTTATGACTACCCAGTAGCCAAAGCTATTTTAGAGAAGAAAATTAGGTCCAGTCGGTATATTCCCTGTCTCCTTACTCTGTAGGCTGCTTTGCAGAGAAAGAAAAGAAAGAAAATGAAACAAAAGCCAAAAAAGGGCCAAACTATTATATAATTGATGTAATACAGTAACCTAAGATAAAGAGGGCTTCAGTAGAGGACAGTGATTATTTTGAAGAGTGAAATGGATAAGCTAAGAAATAGAATTATTTTGGAAAAAAAATAAAAGGTGATCAAGGTAACTGCACTATTTATCCAGTATTAAAGACCATGGAAGACAAATATTAATTTGTCTTGGATGTCATATATTTTAACATATAGACTGTGAAAATTATTATACCCAATTAGAAATGCCAGTTTAATGTTCATGGAAAAGGAATGTGTTTTAATCATTTCAGTATTCCATGAAAAAGAAAGAAGTCCACCATATATAAAACAGTATCTTCACTGATAACTTAAGATGATGCTGAGCTGCTAAACTAAACAGCAGTAAGTTACTACACTGTGTAACTGTGGTCACTGGAACAGCAGTCAAGACTGTTAGGCTCTATGTAGTGAAATCTAGCAAAGAGCAGCTTATTTCCTTACAGAGCAAACATTTGTCAAGAAGGCTAATGAGGGACTAGACAAAAGCTCACGGAAGTCTACATCTTCTCATCCTCAGAATGAAACTCTTGTCTTCATCATCATCACAGGGAGGTGCTGAACATTTAGACCTCTTGTTCTTATGCTAGTCATGATCAAGGAAGGTGAAGAGCCTTCCCTGATCATGCCTGGTTTAACAGTGCGACAATCTCTCTCCCAGAAGCCTTCTGCATAGATTTTAGTAGGTTGAACTACATCAAGTGGTTACTATTAGCAAGGAGGCCCTACTCAGAAAGTCAACATTTAGTGTGTTTAGCCAAGTACGTGTTTGACCTCAACAGAGCTATTAGCAAGGTCAAAAGATGGCTTATAGTAGACCTATAGAAATATCAGCTACTGTTTGTAGGCTCATTGTCAAATGGCTGCACAACTTACACTGCAATGCCCAAAAATCAGACAACCCACAGCCATTATCACTTGTCAAGGGATGCCTTCCACTGTATTAGTAACCTGGATATTATGAGTGAGAAAACTAATCAGTCCTACTGCTGAATGTATTCACTTTGTAGTCAACAAAGAATAGGATGGCCGCCAGCAGGTGACACTTTACTGAGTCTGTAGTTAATATGCGAATTGTGGCACAGGTTCATAGAGTTAGAGACATTTGAATGAAAAGAAATGCCTAGGCTTTTCTGTTCATCTTTCCTGTCAGTGCAGTGATCTCTAAGCATTCCCAGCAGTGACCCCATCATACATGAAACTGAATCCCTTCCTTCCCCAGATAACAAGAACTACCAAACTTCATACTCAGAATATGAATCCAGACCATTATCAAGAGTTTGTTTTTTTCCACTTTTTGAATACAGTTGTACTTGTTAGAAAAGATCCTGCATGTATTGCTCTAAGAGACAGAGAAGTGAGGCCAGGAGTTTGGCCTAGAGGTAGAGTGCTTGCCCTAGCATGCACGAAGACTCAGGTTCAATTCCTTAGTACCACATACATAGAAAAAAAAAGCCAGAAGAAGTGGTGCTGTGGCTTAAGTGGTAGAGCTCTAGCCTTGAGAAAGCGCAAGGACTGTGCTCAGACCCTGAGTTCAAGGCCCTGAACTGCCCTCTCCCCCCCCAAAAAAAAGAGCAGAAGAATTTTCTCAGGCATGAGGCATTTTAATGATGGAAGTCATGTTCCCACTAACTCTTCTAAAATTCCTCCAACTCTCCCTCCATTTGCTTTCCATAGCTGTTTTCTGTTTTGGTAAAGATCTTCTCCCTTTAAATTATTTCCCAGGAAATCCAGACAACGCTGAAGATATACTGAGTTTGCAATAGTGAGTGAAAGTCGCCATGTGACTGGTGGTCTTTGCTAGCTATGCAAACAGAGATGCTGTATGGTTTGGGCATGATGACATTGGACACAAGGCTTTTCAAATCAAGCATCACCTTCACACACTTCCCCACCAACTCTTCTCTGTCATATACAACCACCTCCACCCCATCTTCCTCCTACACACACACTCACTTCTAGAAGTCTGTCCCTCCTACACCCCCCTTTCAGCCTTTTTAATTTGTGTCCACTTGTTCTTTCCAATACAATATTTGGTAGAAGCACTCCTGAGACTGAAGAGCCACACTGGAAGGTTTGTGAATGACTCATTTGTGAAGAAGAGGAAGAAGAAGAAGAAGAAGGAGAAGAAGAAGGAGGAGAAGAAGAAGGAGGAGGAGGAGGAGGAGGAGGAGGAGGAGGAGGAGGAGGAGCAGGAGCCTAAACTCACAGGGACTGCTCTCAGGGCAGAAACTGCAGTTCTCTTTCTTATCTCTGTTTACCCTGACAACTACCATCCTCCTTTTAGGGCATCGACATGGCTCTTGAAACCTGGAGCACCAAGACTGAATGGCCAAATGAGATTCCTTCTCCTTTAAGCAATTTCCGAAATTAGGCTCTTTTAGCAAGTGAATTAATTCTAGCCACTGAGATATTGTTTAGTACCTCACTGCTCCAGGGTACTAAATAATGTCACATTTACAAAGAGTAATGCCATTAGAGTTTATAAAGCACTTTCAACTAGGTTATCTCATCCAATCTGGGCTATAGCTCAGGGCTGAAGTTAGAACTAGTGGATTATCACTATTTTGTAGGAATGTGGCTACCTTTGCTATACTTTTTCTGGTAAATATGTTAGAGGCAGAAGTGGTTCTGGACCATCAGTCTTTTATGTTTTTCAGAATTCTTTCTACTGTGACATGAAGACCATCGTACAGAGATAACATTGATCTTTGATTATATTGTGGACTCTTTTGTTTCCTTTTGTGTGGTACTGAGGGTTGAAAGTAGGGCCTACTGCTCTCTACGGAAGCACTCTACTATTTAAGCTACTCCTCCAGCCATGTACACATTCTTTTGTTTTATTTAAATATGTTCAAAAATGCAACTGAACACAGGGTATCCTAATATATTATAGTCTATCCTACAGAGCCTAGAAGGGTTCACAGCCTTCTGATTTGAGTGATTTGCAGCCCTTCCTGTGTTTGACAAAGGAAGATAATAATACTTTTATCACATCTATGTACTATCAACTAAGTAAATTAAGAATAAATACTTGGAGTTTGGGGCCATTTAATTGAATCCTATACTGTCTTCGTAACTTTTTTGTTCTATATTGTCTGAACCATCAAGAGTGTTTATTTTGCTACTTATTAAGCATTTGAGACTAAGTAGAATATGGGAGAAGATGCTAATGTTTAGGGAACAAATAACTTTGTCAATAACAAGCTGGATTTTGGACCTGAATATTCTGTTGGAACAAGATTAACTAGAGTACTTTGAAGAACTCAATCACACACTTAAATCTCTTAGGCAATCTTTAGTCCTTTAGTCATCTTCACTTTTCTAACATTGACAGAAACATGTACTATTCTAACAGAAGTGAAGGGACCCCTTTCTTGACTTCCCCCCGAATCCATCCCCTAGAGGCATTTCCCATCTTCATGATAAAGGAGTACTTAAGGCAGGGGCTATAAAATCACTGATAACAGCTCAGATTACAAGAGCAGTTAAACCAGGTGGAGTTACCAGAATTCCTCTCCCACTCTACCCCCTTGGCCTGCCAGGAAACTCCCTCCCTTTCCTTTGTTGTCAAAGCAGTGCAGCAGAAGCCCACCTAGATGATAGGTCAGTTCAAGCAGCAAAGGTGTCAGTGGTTGCCCCAGCTATCACTCAAGTATGTTGAGGTTCCATTGGTCACCTGTGTATGACCAAGCCCAACTCCATGGCTGGTGGCCTATAAAAGTAGCCTGTAAGATTAGGCGGGGTCGCTCTCTCATTCACATCTTGGAGATGTCTCTGACCAGTCAGTATGATTCTCCATGCTAGGCATGGAATAAAACTCTGTTTAACCTCCACTTTTGTGTGAGACTCGTTCCTTTGATCACAGACCCTAATATTGGGGGACTGGACCCTAACAGAAGTAGTGGACACACTTCTGCCAAATAAATCTTTTTTTAAAAAATGAAAATAAAAGTCACCTCTAGGTCTGTTATTCTTCATGGGAAATTAATGTGTGGGAACAGAAGTTAAAAATATCCTGCATTCTCTAGTATTAATGCTTAATTAGATGAAGCATAAAGCTCTCCTGGGATCTTTTATACTATATTTTCATTTCCAGAAATCGCATATTTTCATAAGCTATTAAGTTATAAAGGATGCCAGTACCCCCACTAGACATGTAAAATAATAAACTTAGCGGTGGCCTTTTGGGGACCAAGTAAGTGTCCATCCCTTGATAATCATTTTGTATAAATACAAACCATCACCCCAGCAAGGAAATACCTACTGCTATGAGAATGAACCACTGGAATGTTTTTACTTGAAGGTACCACCAGGAGGAAACTCAGGTTTACAGTGACCAAGAATTACCAAACATTAGACACTGCATAAACCAACAACTGCTACTAGAGAACATTCCAGCTTGCATTGAGATGTGGATCCTCCTGAGAAGTAGAAAAATCAGCAAGGCACCTATTGATCATATGTCCAAGCCAGACCTCTGACTGAAGCATTTTTGTAATATATTAGCCTTGGGCATATGAGATGATTCCTTCATGATCTCATTGATTTAAGACAGTGATTCACTGTAGACAATTTATTATCCTTATTAAAGTTTTACTATTGCTATTATTTACTAGATGCTATTATTATCATATCATTTCTGAAATTTATAGACATAGCTAAAAAAGTTAAGAATAATACCTTTGATTCCAATCTTTTATAATTAGACACATTTAATATGGATTTGGATTCCAGTCTAGAAAATGAGACATGAATGAATGAAGACAGAGTCCTGACAGAGGCTTGTTTCCCTATGTCCCTAAAAAACATAGTAGGGACTAGGATTTTTTTTTTTCTTTAACTGTTCTGACCTGAAAGTCATGAGGCTAACTGTTCTGAGTGTCAATTAAATGCTCAATTAAGAAAATACCTCACACTTACACAGTGCTCATTGATAAAAGACCAAGTGAACCCAGACAAGTAGAAAAGATTACTGAATTTGTCTAAAACATCATGGAAAATGGAAGTTTTATCCCAAGATTTTAGTTATTTTTCAAAGCAATGTGATAATACTCAATGTGAAATTAACGCCCCTCTGCTTACCCCCCATGCATGTTAAAGCAAATTAAATTTCATGCCAAATCACCCAGGCTGTTAGCTAGCAGCACAATTTCAATCTGCAGGATTTAAACTGATTGCTCTAAAAATATAATTCACCAGTCAGGCAGCACTGAAGTCAAACATGGTATTCTTTAATCATTTCTCCTGACAAGTTATCTTCCCAGCAATATGGCTACTCTGAAATCCTTTTGGTTCATCTCACAGAAGTGTGGGGTTTTATTCCCATGTGCACCTCAAACAGCAGGGAATAATGAGCCTACCTAAGAAATTCCTTCCTGGGCCTAAGCAAGCAGCTTGTTGACCTGACCACAAAATATTTCTAGTTCAAAGAGCCACTCCAACTGGTTTGTGGAAAGTGATAGCTTTCTGATCTCCATTTTCATTGGGTCTGTTTCATTTTTAACCTGAATCTCATGTGCTGAAGAAGAAATAGATTTCCTTTTATTCTTTTATTCTATTTTCAGTGATCATATGAGTGTTCTAACAAAATGCTTATATATAACTGCTGGAGCTGATCACAAGAAGATAATGATAACTTTCATTTGTTTTCTTCTGTGTAGATGCTTGGTCTTCATTGTGTGAGTTCACACCCTGCCCTTTGCTTTTTTTAAGAGGAACTTCGAAAAAGATTGCTACTTGGGAATTTTTCACTGAACTTACAGCTGCTGCTTGAGGCTGTAATATAACAAGGGTTACATTGAAACCTGCTAAAAGCAGATAGTAGCCTTAACAGAGGGCCTCAGATTCATAAGTATACTCGTTGAGTGGTGGTGGTACATTTCACTGAAAGTAGGCAGCTATTTTAACAAGAGAATGCCCATGTTCCAGTTGTCCTCAAGAGCTTTCATGTGCTACTGTCTTATCTTATCTTGTAAACTACTGCAGGCTATGATTTTTAGGTTGGAGGGAAGGGTTTCAGTAAAGGAAAGGGAATACACTGTCCTTTTGCTTTGATTTTTGTCATTACTTTTTGAGACAGGGCTTCATGCCTGCTTTTATTTCTTAGTTGCTGAGATTATAGGCCTGTGCTGCTATACCTACCTCGTTTTGCTTTTAAAAAGAACAATAGATAATCTATGTCATGTGTGTGTATCCCAGTCCTAGGGTTTCAGGTCGGAGCTTGAGTGAAGTCCCTGAGCTTTTTTGCTCAAGGCTAGCACTCCACCTCCAGCTGTTTGATGATTCATTGACCAGAAGAATCCAATGGACTTTCCTGTGCTGTTTTTTACTATCTCAGGCACTGAAGTAGCTAGATTATAGTCAAGATACACTGGCACCCGTCTATTTTTCATTTTTTTCTTTTTTTTAATTTTGATGTTGTGAAGAATTTATGTATTCTACCATTGAGCTATAAAACTACCCCTTAAATGCCTATCACTTCTCATTGCAACGCCTATAACTTAGTCTGCATAACATAACAGATGTGTTTATGTATCTGTGCAGCTATTTTGTAGTACCTAAAAGAATCAATTATAAAGGAACAGCTAATTGAAATGATGGTGCAGCTTTAAAGAATGCTTTTAGTTTTAATCCAATGAATAAAAATATTACATCATTATAAGCTTTAGTGTTTTATCTGAGTATCTGTGTGAATGGCCTTCTTTGCCAAATGACTCAGTTGGCACCCTGGCATTTAATGGGTCGGGCCCAGGATTCCAAATTTTCTCTAAAACCCCAATAGATTCTCATATTGAAAATGACAACAGCACACCCCTTTACTATCAAAGCATTGCCAGTTTGAGTATACTCCTCTTACTCTGCATTTATGTTTACATCTAAATGATACTCCCATAGAACTGAAGATCTATACACATTTCATTGTGCTTTAAGTACCCTCCAAGGATTCATTGTTGATGTTAATTAAGTGTTTTAGAAAATCTTTCATAAATGTAGATAGTATGAAAATAAACTCAATTTAGCTTTTCTATCCTAGTTTCAAATAAGCAAATGTGAAAGAAACTTTTTTAATCCAAAAAGACAATGGAAATGGTGTTGATTCCAAGGAGGAAGAGAGAAGTGAACAGAGATGATAGAATACAGAGCTTAAATCCAGGTTGCCAGTGAAGATAAAAGGTACAAAACTGGAGAAGCTGGGGAAAAAGGGGGGGAATTTGAAAGGGGAACATGGAAAGAAGGAGAAAGAAGAGAAGTGGGCAGATCTGTCTGCTTCTGTATATTTTTGGTAACCATGGTGATTTTGAAGTGAATGACTAGTAGATCTTAGACAAGAACTCACCGGGAATAGTTTTCCTTCTTCCTCAGACTTTCAATATAAAGTTTAGAGTCCTATATAATGCAGGAGGATACCTGTCCCTCACAAAGAAATGAATCAGCCAGCCAAGAATGCTTCTTCTCTGCTCACAATGTCTCAGCTTGATACTGTGGAGACAAATTAAACCAGTGGGAGCAAAACAATGCTTTTAGTCAAGGTCCCTCTCAGATACACACAAATCCAATCTCAGAAAAAATTCAGAAGAATGAGGAATACAACCAGATGAAAGAATTTGCCTTTTTTTTTTTTTTTCCATGAGCAACTCCAATCTTTCTCAAGCAATGAGGATAGGAAGAAACCACAGATGGCATGTTCTGGAAGCTATCATTCAACAAAGTAGCTGCTTTCCTAGTTGATCCAAGTACCTTTTATGGCTGACTATGAAGTAGACACCAAAAATCCCCGCAAGTCAATTTGTCCTTTACATTGTACCATCTGCTGCTATACATCTTTCCTGTTTCTGATGTCAGTCTTGTTACCTTTCTTCTCTTAGAGCTAATTTATTTTTTGTCCCTTCTGTACATCTGAGTAGGGCAGCAACTTTGAGTGAAGCATCTGCCTCTTGCAAAGTCTTCAAAGCTACTACTTTGTTCAGGAAACTGAATGTACATCTCAAAATCCCATCAGTTTCCCTACCATGTTTATTTACTTTTTATTTATTTATTTATTTATTTATTATTATTTTTTTTTTTTTTTTTGCAGTTCTTGGCTTAAGCTCAGGGCCTGAGCACTGTCCTTGGACTTTCTCAAGGCTAGAGCTCTACCACTTGAGCCTCAGCACCACCTCCAGCTTTTTTCTATGTATGTGGTACCATGGAATCAAACCTGGGTCTTCATGCATGCTAGGCAAGCATTCTACCATTAAGCCAAACTCCTGGCCCTTTTTAAAAATATTTTAATTCAGAACCTCAAGGCATACACTATCTGTTTCTCAGTGATGATTTCTGAGAATGATATATCTGAATTTTGAAAAGCTATGCATTTCTATATATCTAATGTACAAGACTATTGCAATTGCTTTTGTCAAAAGTTGCTGCTAATTGTATACAGTAAAGGTTTTTAGAGAAACAATATGGCAGAACAGAAAAGTACAGGCTTTAATATTGTGATAAAACCCATTCAAGTGACAAACTCCAATCTTGGCTTTCCCAGTGACCAGCTGCACAACTTCAGTAGTTATTTCATCTTTTGCAATCACAGTTCATGCTTCTTTATGAGAGAAACAATTACTGCAAGTCATTGGTGGGAATCTTAAATGACAACAATCTTTAGGCCACATCCTTCTGTTTAAAAGCATCTGAGGAAATAAAATTCATCATAACTTATTTTTTTTTGATGATTCAGAGGATGGTTAATGTAAAAGTAGAAAAAACACAAATGGAAATTTGCAACTGGTAGGATGCCAGGTAACAGCCTACTGAAAGCCTGCTTAAAAAATTATCAACCCTTAAATAAGGCCACTTTCATACAATGGCTTTGATTCCTGGGTTACCTTGTTTTCTCATGTACTATATGAAACTTTATTACATAGCCAAAGCTAATAATCTAGCAGTTGAAATGCAGTGAAATAAGTGAGTGCCATTTAGTTAAAAACTACGATGATGCATATGCCCTCCCATCCCCCTCCTCCACCGAAGAATAAATTCTTCCTGTAGATCCAAAAAAAAAAAAATTATCAACCCTTCATTATCCACGTGTGCCTGAGATACATTCTGTATCTGGTCTGAACCAAGGGATCTTTGCACAATTGCAGCCACCTAAGGAGCTCTGGAAACATACCACAACCAAACTGAGCCCCATAGTAACAAAACTGTGCTCACGAACCATTCGACCCAGATTTCAAGATCCATGTTTTTGTAAGTCATCACATAATTCCAAGCACTGCCAAGTTTGATGACTGGGGCTTCAGTCTTCTGAAAAGAATGGTAATGGACTAATGAGTCACATGTGGGTCATGTTAAGAGGTAGATTTGGAATCAGTAGATGTGAGTGTAAGACTCCAGATCTACCTCCCAAAAATGCCCACTGTAAAGGTTGCTGTTGCTCTAGGAACACACTGCCAGTAACCAACTCTCATCAGTGTCCACAGTTCTGTGTCCATATGGATTGTTAGAAACAGCTATGGCATATTGCCACGATGCAGTGTAACCTCAAAAGAACATACAAGTATTCTTATTGTATTCCCAATCCCTTACCATGGAATACTAGTATATAGCAGCTGAGGAACACTATTCATTGTACAGCCAAAAGTAAATGGAAGAAGTTGAATTTTTTCATGAGCCTACTCCTCTACCTTGGAGCTTCATTTGTGGGGACAGACATGGGATGTAAACATCCTTTCTGCTATGATAGCCTGATGTAATTCTCTGAAAAGTCTGCACAGTTCTTAGGAATTTACATTGATTCCCATATAACTAGCATAATGAAGACTCAGAACAAAAAGCATATCTGTTTGTTTTATTGTATAATGTGGAGAAAATGCCCAGTGCTCATACGGAGGAATTAACCTCACTTGGATTAAGCTCATCCTTATACCCTGTCCCTCCAAAGTGAACATTTATGGTTAGAGACCAATTTTAATGGAAGGTGTCAATGCAAGAGAGGGCTGGATGTTGAATCAGCCATTGTAATACTTGCTGATTGCTTTGTAGCATAAAGCTTGCTTTATCTCTCACAGGAAATATGAGTTCATTGATAACAAAGACTATTTACAGAATCCGCTTCTCTGCAGCCTTTAATCAAGCCAGGATCCTAGCATGGAAGTCGAGATCTTCAAACTTAGCTAGTGGAAAAAATAGTCACCTATAAATCCTTAGTTCACAAAGCCTATTTTTCCTTAATAGCACTGAAGGCAAAGCTCTGCAATCTTACAACTACCAGGCAACAAATACACCATTGTGTTCATTGCAGGGAAGGAATCTAGAACTTTAAATGGGGAAGGCAGGAATTAAAATTATGCCATTCCTTATCCTTTGCCCACACTTCCTTTCAAAGCTAATCTTGCAGTCATTCCCCTTTTCAGATATCTGGAATTTAGAGACACACTTTCAGAAGAGAAAAGGAGGAAAGGAAAATAAGTAACTTAAGAAATACAAATAGGAAGCAACAGAAAGTTTTCAAGAACTTTTACTTTTCTAAAACTATGCTGGTAAAAATAAGGTCTTCCCAAAACGGCATAAATAGATCTTAACTCCTGCGGTCAGAGCAGCTATCACCAGAAACCAGCAGTAGTGGATTTTGTACATTTTTTTTTTCTTAAAAGTGAATTACTAACCAGAGGTTCTTGGGTATGGAAAATGTTGTTGGATAGATTTACAGGAATGTATTAGCCTTAGAACTAGGGTATAAATTATTTATGCTTTGTACTTTCCCCCTGGGAAAAGTTCCAAAGGTTTCATCCATGAACTATTTTAAAATAGCTCATGGATCTATAAATTAGAAGCAGTTAAGAATTATTCAGCGTCTTTGAATTTTTTTTCTATTTAATTATTTCCTCCTATATGCCATATCCTGGACAGGATATTTTGCTCATTGCAAAATGCATCAGGTAGATGGTGATGAGTGAGATAGGAAAATAAAGACGAGAAGAGGACAGTAAGAGCCAATCATTAATTGTAATTTTTTTTTTATTTTGTGGGTCATGGGGCTTGAACTTGGCCTGGACGCTGTCCCTGAGCTCTTCAGCTTAAGGCTACCGCCCTACCTTGAGCCAAGTCCCACTTCCCATTTTGTAGAGGTCAATTGGAGATAAGAGTCTCAGGTCCTTTTGTGCCTGGGCTGGCTTTGAACTTTGATCCTCAGATCTCAGGCTTCTGAATAGCTAGGATTACAGATGTGAGGCACTGCGCCCAGCTAATTGTGATTTTTTTCAGTGGGATGATAATTATGGCTTTGCAGAGTAGATACCATGTGAACAAAGACCAAAGGAGCCAGGGAAAATGAAAACCTGAGGCTTCCCAATAGACAGAATGGTAGACATAAAATGTTTCAAAACCCAAGCATACCTAGCATGTTCAAACAATGGAAAAAAGCCCACTGATGTGGCAGTACAGGCCAGTATTGGAATAATATTGGCAAAACACTGGAGGGTTTCAAGAGAAGGAAGGAGACACTGCAACTTACACTTTATAAGTATTACTCTGGCTATTGCATTAGGAGTAGACTTATCTGATAAATTGAAATGATAATGAAAAATTATATATGTACTGCACATGAACATTTTTCACTATTCCTTAAATAATTCTGTAATTAATAATTGTTAACTAACAATTAATAATTCTGTATAACTACCTATATGATACTTACATATTATTATGCATTAGAGTAAACTAGAGATAATTTAAATATACAGGTCTATACACTGATTATATACAAGTAGACATAATTTTCTGTAAGTAACTTAATCATCTACAGATTATGTGTCTACAAAGGCCATGAAAACAACCCCTCTCTGACAAAAAGAGATGAGTGTATTTGCTTCATTCTAATCAATGATACATAATTATACAAGTACAGTACTCTTTTTTCAATCCTGAATTCTCTTTATCTTCATCTTGGAAACTAAGATGATCTAAGAAATAGTGTCACATATGTCTAACCTTGCTATATCCTGGTTCACTTATTGTGGCTTAACTGTATATTGTGAGTTAAATATATATATATAATATATATATGTATATATATTGGGCAAGGAGTTTAGCCTAGTAGTAGAGTGGTAGCCCTAGTGGTAGCCTAGCATGCACGAAGACCTGGGTTCGATTCCTCAATACCACATACATGGAAAAAAGCCAGAAGTGGTGCTAACGCTCAAATTGTAGAGATAAAGTACAGTATCAGTTTCATCAGCAGATGAATACTGTACTGTACACAATGGAAATTCAGCATGCCTTTACCACTTGAGAAAGTTAAGATTACACACAACACACTATTGGCTGATGAAATGGAAGGTGACCAACCACAGCACTGTGTTCTGTATCCTGATTGACCCAGGGACTGTAGCAGTGGTCTTTTTACTCTCCTAAACTGTGCCCATAGGAGCTCAAGGAGAGCCTCTCTCCTCGTTCAGACTTCACCTTGTCATCTTCCTCTGGTGCTTGGGTTCACTGCCTTAGAAGGCACAGATCATTTGGATGCCATCCTAAGGCTTGAAACAAATTCAAACTTTTACAAAAATTTCACAAACATGCAACACCACAGAGCAACACTCCACACAGTGATCAGGCAAATTTCAATTCTTATATAGATGATCTGAACATCTATTTTTGTTCCCATCTAAAAGACATCTTTACTGAAAGTTAAACATTGAGCTAAGTCAAAAGAATATGAAAGCATGAATTGGGTTGAACTGTTTCTTTCCTAAATATGTTGCTGTCCTGACCCTCTGTATCTGTAAATGTGGCTTTGTTTAGAAACAGGGACTTTGCATAGGACCTAGATATAACAAGATCAGTTGGGAGGCCCAAATCCAATATAACCATCTCCTTATAAAAGGGACAACTTGGTCATAAGACAGACATACACAGAGAGAAGAACATATGAAGATGGAAAAGTGGCCAGGCTTGCAGATGCTAGAAGAAAGCAGTGGTACTGAAGCGCCTTTGTGGCTGCAGATGGAACCCACTCTGCTGAAACTTGAACTTTTAGACTTTCCATTTTCATGATGCTAAAAGAAATTTCAATTGCTTAAGCCATCGATTTATGACCATTTGCTATGGCAGCCCTGGAAAGTTAACACAATCGGGAAATTTACAAGCAGATATCACTGTGTGTGATTATAAACAAATAAATAAAAAATGCAAAGTTAAAAAAAAACTCTTTTTTTTCTTTTTAATTTCCAGTTGTACATGGAGGGAAAAGTAAAGGGAATTTTAGGTAGCAGCTGATTATTCCAGGTGCATTCAATACAATTTTACCTAGGAATGAATTATTTATTTAATCAGGAGGAAAGGGAAAAAAATCCTTATATAAAAATGTATCATTCTGTTGTGTCTGTTAATTGCAGGATGACCAAAACACCTCACTCTCTGGCAAGGGAATTTGTCAATACTGTCAATTGCCTCTTACAGGAGTAGCCTTGTCTGTTTACGAGGAGAGCCAAGTTAAAGTTCCAGTTCACCAAGTTCATCATAGAGCAAAAGCTAATCCTCATGCTGCCAGCAACTTAATTGTTGCTGTGTGGATCCTTTGTTTGGACCACCCAACTCCAGGGGGTACCCTTTGTTGACTTTACATCTTCATTGAGATGTAATTCACATACCATAAAATTCATTCAAAGTGTACACTTCAATGAGTTCATAGAGTTATACAGCCATCAGCACAATCTAAGTTTAGAATACTTTCATTACTCAAAAAAAAAAAAATCTACTCATTAGCAATCACTTCTATTTCCTCTCTTCTCCCAGCCACAGGCAATCACTAATCTACTTTCTGTCTCTATATTTGTTTCTTCTGGATATTTCAAATTTGACTCTTCAGGAATCATACCATATTCTGTCTTTTGGAATTAGTTTCTTCCTCTTAGCAAATTGTTTATTATTGTAAGTTCCATCCATGTTATATCACATACCAATACTGCATTCTTTTTAAGTTTTTTTAATCCTTTTTAAATTGCTGAGTGATATTCCATAGCATGGTCGTACTACATTTTGTTATGTGTTCATCAGTTGATGGACATTTGTACTATAGTGATTGTGAATAATTTGTCTAGGAACGCTCATATACAAGTGTTTGTGTGTACATATGTCTTCATTTCTTAAATACTAATGGAATTGCTGGGTCATATGGTAGCTCTATATTTAACAATAAAAAAAAAAAACAACCACCAAATCATTGTGTGAACTCACTGTGCCGTTGTATATTCCCACTAACCATAAATGGGTGACTATTTCTTCAAGTTCTCGTCCATATTTATTTATTTTTGTTTTTGGTGGGTCATGGGGCTAGAGCTCAGCCTGGGTGCTGTCCCTGAATTCTTCAGCTCAAAACTACCACCCTACCCCTGGGCCTGGTACTGTCCCTGAGCTCTTCATCTCAAAGATACCACTCTACCTTTGAACCAAACCTCATTTTCTGGAGTTAGATGGAGATAAGAGTCTCAGGTCCTGTTGTGCCTGGGCTGGCTTTGAATCTTGATCCTCAGATCTCAGCCTCTTGAGTAGCTAGGACTTCAGATGTGAATCACAGAGCCCAGCTTCTTCCATATTTCTTACTATATATTTTTGTTACAGTTGTCCTCATGTAACTTACAAATTTATTTTCATTTCTCTTATGACAAATAGTGTTGAATATGATTCATATTCTTATTGGCAATTTGTATATATTCTCAGACAAATGTCTATTCAGTGTGATATAATAAATAACAAATAGTTTGTCTTTTTGTCCAGGTACTTCAGACCACCATAAAACAAAAACAAACAAAAACTTGGAATCTCTGGAGTGACAAGAACTTCTTTTGTAAATGACACAAACGGTGGCTGGTAGGAATACTAAGATAGCTTTAGCAACAAAAAGACCAATGTGGCTAGGCACTGGTGGCTCAGGCCTGTAATCTTAGCTACTCAGGAAGCTGAGATCTGAGCATCAGACGGTTTTTGAATAGCCTGAACAGGGAAGTTTGGGAGAATATTCTCTCCAATCACCAAAAATCTAGAAGTGGAGCTGTGGCTTAAGTTGTACAGTGCTAACCTTGAGGGAAAAACAAACAAACAAAACAAAACATAAAAACCTAATAAAACAATAACAAAATCTCAAGGACAGACCCAGAGCCCAGGCCCTGAGTTAAGCCTTAGGACTGACAAAGAAAATGACCTAAGTGTGTGTATAGAAGGTTGAAATTTCTGGCCCATCGTAGCTTCTGGGAAGAGAAGCAAGTTATAGTTGCAGGTTGTATTGCCTGTGTCGTAAGACTTCCATTTAGAAATGAGAACTCTAGACAAGAAGTCTGAAGAAGTTGTTAAACACAAATCCATATGTTGGAAATATGGAACATTCTACTTTTACAAGGAAATAATTTTTCTCTCTTCCATAACAATTAACCTATACACTTCTTTGGGTGGATATTTACATACCCTTTGTCATAAACTGGTAGATATAAACAAAGTATCTTCTAAATTTCATAAGCTGTGCTAACAAAATATAAAATGTGACATGATGCTTTTGGAAACTCCTCATTTATAATTAGTTGGTGAGTGGTATGTGATTGGTTTTTAAAACAGGTTTTTTTGGGGGCGGGATGTTAAAAGTTTATTGAGCAGGGAAGGAGCTGATGCTCCAGGACTACATCCCAAGGTTGGGATCTGGGAGAGCAGCCCAGATCAAAGCAGGATATTTTTAAGAATATTGACCTTGCTTGTGGATATGATGCTAATCATGGTTATATTCATTTAATGAAAGTGTTGTTTAAGTGTAGTGTCCGTATTGGAGAACTGATTCCTAGTGTTGGAAACAGTATTTTTTCCCATTAAGTAGTTTATTAGATATATCACATGATGTAAATACTTTCTCCTACAGTGTATATTATCTTTGGCTTAATATTGGTGAAGTTCAATATAATCAATGTTTCCTTTGACTTTTTTTTTTTTTTTTTGGTCAGTCCTGGGCTTGGGGTCAGGGCCTGGGCACCACTTCCAGCTTTTTTCTGTGTATGTGGTACTGAGGAATTGAATCTGGGTGTTGTGCATGCTAGGCAAGCACTCTACCACTAGGTCAAACTCCTGGCCTCCTTTGACTTGATATCACATCAGAAGAAATTACTTCTTGCCAGGTGTGGTGGCTCACATCAGTAATCCTAACTACTCAGGAGGCTGAGATGTGAAGATTAAGGTTCAAAAGCCAGCCTGGGCAAAAAAGGACCTGAGACTATTATCTTCAACTAACCTGTAGAAAATGGGAAATGGGGCTTAGCTCAACGGTAGGTTGATAATCGTGGGCTGAAGAGCTCAGGGACAGTACCTAGGCAGAGTTCAAACCCCATGACCCACAAAAATAAATAAATAACAGAAATTACTTCTTAATCCAGAGTCACAGGAATTACTCATGTTTTTATATGGCATTACAGGGTTATTTTTGTTGTGGTTGATTGTAGGGCATGAACTCACTGTCTGGATACTGTCCCTGAGCTCTTCTGCTCAAGATTTATACTCTACCTCTTTGAGTCGCTGCTCTACTTCTGGTTATGAGTGATTAACTGGAGATAAGAGCCTCTCCAAGACTTTTCTATTCAAGGCTGGCTTCCAACCATGATCCTCAAATCTCAGCCTCTTAAGTAGCTAGGATCACAGGTTTGAGCCACTAGCCCCTGGCTAGTTTTACAGCTTTAACTCTACCTTTAGATCTCTGATTTATCTTAAGTCCTTATATCATCTGGGATAGAGATCTACCAGTTTGTGTGTGCGTGTACCACAGTATTAGGACTAGAATTTAGGGCATTGAACTTCTTTAGGCTTCCTTGCTTATTAGCTGAACCACCATTCTTTTTTGCTAGCTAATTTGTAAATACATATGAAATCTCAAGTACTGTCCTGCCTAGGCTGTCACTGAACCACCAAGCCTCAGATCTCAGACTCCTGACCAGTTGGTACCAAAGGATTGAGCTACCAGTATCTAGCATCTATTGGATATTTTTGGAATGTTCTATCTAGCTTCTAAATCATGGCTATTTCAAAAGTCAAATATTAATAACTTAGTTCTCGGAGCTTTGCATTTACTTTTCAAAAGGATCAAATAGGCCAGTTGCATTTCCTGTGTAAGATGCAGGATGACTCTGAGGTTAGAAACCTGGGATGTGATCATCACTGCCCATCACACAGGTTATGTATCCATCCCCTTGGTACATTCAATTAGTGTTGTTGGTTCCCTTTTATCAGAGGTAAATTTTTAAGGCAGACCCAATTTTTTTTTCTCCTCCATAAGGAATTATAGAATTAAAGTATGAATATGAAAATATTTTGGAAAATGAGTTGTGACCAGAGGATAGTCACAGAAATCAAAATTTTTCCAAAGACTGAAAAACACAAGACTATAGAAAGCAAAGATAGTGGGAAACCTCACGGAAACATTCCACTTGGCTGATCCATCTCCACATGAATCAGACTGAGGGCATGTTTATAGCTCCTTCCTTAGGAGAGGAGGGCTGTCCTGACCTAACCACAGGACTGTTCTGTGGATTATAGTTATTGTCTATGTCCCTAAAGAATCTAACAAGTACTGGCAGGGGTAGCCTGACTTTAAATGACAAAGATTATGTGGAATAAATAAAGCCGTGTCAGTCAAAAGAAAATGAGGGGGGGAGGAAATGATATTCATTTTCCCTTCAATTAATTTGCTTGATGAAAAAGCATTGCATACTTTGTGAAAACAATAGTAACACTGTTAAGAAGCTATATTAAAATGTGGTGGCATTCCTATGAGAAAATATCATTCTTAATAATGTCCTGAAAATTAACTCCCTATCGACACAAAGAAGCTACTAAAACTCATGAGTATAAGGCAGGCACTAGTGGCTCACACCTGTACTCCTAGTCACTCAGAAAGCTGATATCTGAGGATTATAATTCAAAGTCAGTCCAGGTAGGAAAGTCTATGAGACTCTTACCTTGAATAGAGTTCTCAAGTGGTAGAGCACTATCTTTGAGCAAAAAAAAAAGAAAAAAAAGAAAAAGAAAAAACAAACCCAGCTCTGATTTCAAGACCTAGGATTGACACACACACACACACACACACACACACACACGTCAATTATAGAAAACATCAATAATAGGATAGGCATGGTCATTCATGCCAGTAGTTTTAGATGCATAGGAGACAGAGGATTAGGAAGACGGCAGTTCAAGAACAAGAAGTTAGTGATTGTCCCCTAAATTTTTGTTTTAATCCTGACCACACCTGTCCATTGCTGCAGCCTCCATTTATGCATGGATCACCTGGACAAGTGATCCAATAAAGCTATGAATACATGTCTGTTACTTGTCTCTCATTTCTTACAATTATGCACAGGCAATTGTTATTAGTGAAAATAGCTTTTGTTTATAAATATTAAAAAATGGTTTGAATATTAGCCTTAGTGTTCCCTATAAACATTCATAAATAAAATTTTTTTTTTTGCAAATAGAGAAAAAAAATTTCTCATGCTACCATTCTGGTTTGGTGTACAATGAAATAGACTTATCAGAAATATGCTAAAAATAGCCAGTTCTGATTGTAATCAGGAATAGAGAATGTTGCTTTCTGTTCATCTTAATTTTCTGTTTTATTTTTTTAAGTGCTTTCCTTTGTTGTTATTATGTCTTTTGATTCTGGCTTATCCAAAATCTGAGTCTCTCTAGCTTGGCTGGTGACATTAAGTCCAAAACCCTAAGTTGTCTCAAGTCATTAGGCAAATTTTCAGGACTGTAGGAAGCTGGCATCACTTATTTTCTTCTGCATGTTAATGGCTTTGAGGTTGTTAGTAGGATATTCCAACTGACTTTGGCAAGAGAAAAGCAGCTTCCACATAATGCGATGCTGGATACAGGTCTCTAGAACTGTCCAGTCACAAATGAGAGTGTGTGTGTGTGTGTGTGTGTGTGTGTGTGTGTGTGTGTGGTGGTGGTGTGTATGTGTGGTGTGTTTGTGTGTGTGTGTGTGTGTGTGTGTGTGTGAATGTGTGTGAGGAAGGTTCAACTCAGAAGTACCTCTACCCAAGCCAACTGATAGCATGTACTTGTGGACCTTCCACAGCCAGCAAATTCTATTTTATTTGCATTGTTCTCCCATCCTCATTTTGGACCATCTGGTTTGGCTGAAGGCCCAGCTGTTTCTGAAATGTTCTGTTTCCTCTAAAATGCTTTTCTAGAGTTCCCACAGAAATACTTCCAGAATATTCTCTCCATCTATTCATTTCTATCTTCCTTTAAAAGTAGGGTATTGCCTTTCTCATTTTATTGTCACTGATAAATTCTGTCCAAGGAAGTGAGTTGAGGAGCAGGTTTTGAGCTGCCTGTCCAACAGACTTATGCTAAGACTACTTTTGTTATGGAAAGGAGCTGCAGCAGCTCCGCTTATAATTTACCTTTACAGTTTCACATGAGACCTTGGCCTCTATTAGTATGGAGTTTCTCAGTGAGGATCTACCATGCCTGGAACTTGTACTGAACAGTTATCTACTCAAGAGTTGTAACCACTGCAAGTTTCCAAGTGTTACACATTTTGCCTTCTTGGCACAACCAAGGTGTGTGTGTGTTTGTGTGTGTGTGTGTCTGTCTGTCTGTCTATAAGTATGAGCTTGTATACACTGAGAATATGTATTCTCAATAGACATTGAGAATATAAGGAAGCATAAAGTACCATCCACTAGCATCTATTTTTCGGAATTGCTGTAGATTTTCTGATTGGTTTTCATAGGGATTAGAATATGGTTAAATAGCACATTCCTACAGGAGAAGCAGAGGTTCTGATTTTTGTCCCTTTTTTCCCCATCTAGTTGGATTCTTCCTTGTAATTTGCCTTTTTCAGACTCAGAGTGTGGAGCTGGAGTATGTCTAGGAGCCACAAGCATACAAAAATAAGCTAAATTGTCTGCAAGGCTCTACAACTCTTGGAACATCTCTATTTCTGTCTTACATGCATATATATTAATTAATACATTACTCTATAGTTCCCATCTATAATGAGTTCAATTTTTTTTATTTTTTTTGTTTATATTGTATTTTTTGCCAGTCCTGGTCCTTGAACTCATGGTCTGGGCACTGTCCTTGGGCTTTCTCAAGGACAGAGCTCTACCACTTGAGCCATAGCACCATTTCTGGTTTTTTTCTATGTATGTGGTACCAAGGAATTGAACCCGGGTCTTTCTGCATGCTAGACAAGCACTCTACGATGAGGCTAAACTCCCTGCCATGAGTTAATTTTTTTTAACAATCATTTCTTCATAACTGAGTACAGCACTGTGTGTGTGTGTATGTGTGTGTGTGTGTGTGTGTGTGTGTGTGTGTGTGTAGACACTGGGGCTTAAATTCAGGGCATTTCACTCTTGCTTGGATTTTTCCACACAAGGTTTGTGCTCTACCACTTAAAATATACCTTCATTTCTTTTGGGATGAGGAGTAGAATGGGGGGCACTTAGCAAGACATCAAAGTCTTACTGTCTGCCCATACTGTCTTAGAATTATGATCCTCAGATCTTAGCATTTTGAGTAGCTAGGATTACAGTTGTGAGACACCAGTACCTGTCTAAGTTCAACTCTCAATAAAATGTGCATTTAAAATGGTGGTTTACTGTTACACAAAACTGTTTCCTGTTAAAATGTTTTCTAAAGGAGAAAAGACATTTCTACTCAAATGATTTTAATATGATTATATAGGCAAAATGTACCATGTTTTGAAACCTATGAAATGGAAAAAAGCAAAGTATGATGAGAATTTGAGATACAAAGTTTTGTACATTTGTCAAAACTCATGTTCATTTCACCATGTATATATTTTTACATTTAGAAATCAGAAATAAATATCCAGACTCTAATGTAATAATCTTCATGCTAAAGTACTCATGGGACAGAAATATACAGAGAACTGCAGCTTCAATGATTTAAAAAATGGGATAGACTGATATCTGAGCTGGCAGATATTAGACAATAGTAATTCTAAAATGACAGCTGTAAGGTGCTATAGTCTGAATGTAAGTGTACCCTTTTATTTCCATATTGAAATACAGCTCCCAGCATGAAAGTGTTTGAAGGTTAAGCCTTTAGGAGAAGATTATTGAGCCACAAGATTAGAGCCCTAATGAATGAAATTAACCATCTTTAAAAGGGGACCTAAATAGCTTCTTTTCCCTTCTCACATGCAGTGAGAATGTGCTATGGGAAGAGGCCCCTCATCAGACATACAATCTCTTATTGCTTTCATTTCAGACAACCCAATTTTCCAAATCATGAAAAATACATTTTTTGGTAAGTAACTAATTGGAAGTATTTTACTACAGCACCTGTAATATACTAAAACGTGAGTATTTAGATCTTTTATATATAATTTCTTTAATTTACATATATGTTAAACCGCTATCTGTAGCAATGTGCGTTTGGCTTAAGTGTGTAACCCTAGCTAGTCAGGAGGCTGAGATATCAGAATAACATTTTCAAGTAAGCCCAGGCAGGAAAGTCGCTGAGATGCTTAACCTCCAACCAACCACCCAAAAATGGTAGAAGTGGAGCTGTGACTCAAGTAATAAAGCATTAGGCTTGAGAAGAAAGAAAGAGAGAGAGAGACAGAGAGACAGAGAGAGACAGAAACTCAAGCACAGAATCCAGGCCCTGAATTCAAGACAGAGGACTGTTATGAAAGATAATAAATAAATTGACAACAACAACAATAGTATGCCCAGCTATTTGTCATCATGGGAAAGGAGATCAAAGGACTGGGAATTGGATAGTCCTGGTTCCAGTGAGGCATGCTTAAACTATAAAATGCCATTTAGGTCTTAATTTCACTAGCTTTCCACAGTTATAAGAGAATGTCAAAGGTGTCTGTGTCTATGTATATCTTATAACACATTGTTTTCTTTAACAACCTTAGATCAAATGGTCAGAAGCATTCAATTCATTGGAATTTGGGTTTCTCACTTATTGGATTTACATAGTCTAGAAGAAACATGAAAATAGTGTTATTCAACATTTTACCAACTGGGAAGTGTTAATGTGCCTTGCTGATGGACTCCTTTCTCACAGAGCAAACTTCTCATCTGGAGCCAAGCACTAATGCCAGAAACACAGTGGGTAGGAATAACCTCTCCAAATCCAGGGTTGGTAACACTTGGGCTGGATATTTAGAGAGAAAGCAAAACAAAACATGGAGCTTGGTGTCCCATGCTGCTCTAACAGAACTATTTTGATGTGATTATAAACCTTAATACTCTTTCAGACTCCACAAACCTATAGTCTGATACTGAAGTAGAATGGGCCACCAGCAAAGGGATGGACAATTATATCCAGGTGGGGGTAGACCTTTCTACTCATTCACTTTCCTCACTCTCAAACCCTATCTTCCATTCCCTTGTTGAAATATCTGCCAGTATGACTTAAACATTTGAACAACGATTTAAATACCTTTCTTATGAAAAACTGCCAGCTGTTCCTGGAGTAATACATTTAACCATGGAAGCCATTTCAACTACATTGTTAAGAGCTTTGAAATCTACTGCAGACAGAATTTCATGGTGGACAGAGATGAAGACATGCTAGGAGGGTTTTCTCCCCACCTATAAATACCCTTCTCCTAAGCTCACCCTTTAGGCTGAAATCATGGGCACAACATCTGAAAAGTCATCTTGCTTTTCTTACCTTTTTTTCATATATTTTTATGGTAATTGTAATTAATGGAAGGATTACATTATATTCATCAGATAGAAAGTGCATTACTTCACAAACATTGATATCCTTTCTCATGACTTGGTCCCCATTCCCCCCCCCCCATCTTGTTTTCCCCCTTGCTTTTATTTTCATCCCTCCTCATTTTTTCTTGCCTTAATTCATTCAGTCATCTACAGTTTTATCAAAGACTGTAACCTATTATGATCTACTGTAGGTTTTAATGACACAAATGAGGTCCTTGAGGGAATAGTAACCTGAGAAGTCTCCTGTCCAGAGAATCATTGGAGACCTAGGCAGGCCACAACTGGTTATCCAAGGGTGAGGTGTGAAACATCCTAAGAGTTGTCATGCAATTATAATTGCTTCAGATGTCTGTGTTTAACTGGAGGATTTCACTCAGTTTAAGATCGATGATTAGGGATTCTAGCTTTCATAGACTTTGAAGTGTGACAGTCTAGTAAATCTGAGGAATGTATGCTAACTTTATGTCTGGGCCTGTTTGAGACTTTTACCTCATTGTCCTGTTATAACTATTTTATTTAAATTTTATTGTAAAGGTAATGTATGAAGGGGTTATGATTATGTAAGTCAGGTAATAAGTACAGTTCTTTTTGAAGTGTTACCCCCTCCCTCATTTTCTGCCACTTTTCCACTCCCCGTCCTCCTCCCCACAAGTTCATTTCCAACATAAAATCTGCTGAGTATCGCTGCTAAATTGGTTTACCTATTTGTCCCACCAATTTTGTGATTCCCCTTTTCCTCGAATCAGATAAAATTATATGCAAGACAAAGTATTAAAGAGAAAAAAAAAGTGACAAAAGTGGAGAACCAACCAAAGGGGAGAAAAAGAAAGAAAAGAGAAAGAAATGTAAACACTACCAAGGGAAAAAAAAAACTTCCTTGCTTCCATTTCTCAGAGTTCATTTTGATAGGCATCATTTTATATGGTCTTATGCACATAGCTGTTGGGTCATTGTGAACTTTTCCCAATATCCTCCTTCTCACTGTGAATGCTTAGAGTGTTGTTTAATTAATCATGTCAAATGTAACTATTTGTCTTTTACTATCCATTGGATTAACTTGTAGATTTATAGACATATTGTAGTTATTACAAATGAGGGGAAACATGAAAACTACATTTCTTTAGGTCTGGCTTACTTCGCTTAATATGTCTTTTTCCAGTTTTCTATTTCCTTATAAATGGGGTGATACCATTCTTTCTGATGGAAGCATATGACTCCATTGTGGATATATACCACATTTTCTTAATCCATTTATTTACTGAGGGGCATCTGAGTTGATTCCATATTTTAACTATGAACAATAATCATAGTGTGCTGATGGCTTTAGTGCAGGCTGATTTGTGATTATTTGAGTAAATGCCCAGGACCGGAATTGCTGGATCATAGGGAATTTCTATGATTAGCCTTTTAAGGAATTGCCATACTTCTTTCCAAAGTGGCTGAACAAGTTTACATTCCTGTCAAAAGTGTAGTAGTATTGCCTTTTGACAACATACCTGTCAGTATCTGTTATTATTAGTTTTCTTAATGATGTCCATTTTAACTGGGATGAGACGGATTCTCAATTTTGTTTCTTTTCTCTTATGTCTAGATATGTCGAACATTTCATCATGCTGACATGATTATTCATATGCCCCCTTTACTCTCCAATATGCCTTGGTTAAAAAAATGAATTATATTTTTATCTTCAGAAACTATAACTTGTCCATGTAGAAGAAGACATTCATGAGACCGGTGAAATGCTAAGATGACAGAAAATTAATTGTTCAGACTATGAAGGGATATATTACAGGTTTGAATTATTTTCTCAACAAGTATAAGACATCTGAGAAGAATCATGCATAGAAGCAGAGTATAATTACTTGTAAAATTTAAGCAGAAGATTTGATGTAAAAAATGAATGTGAGGGACCCAGTTAGCAGAGTGTATACACTAGAGTAGAAGCACTGGAAATGGAGCTTGGTTAATTCAAATGAGGGAAAAGAAATGACAGAAGTCATCTGATAGCTTAAAGGTGTCTGCCCGGTTTGAACTCAATCCTGGAAGTTGCCACTCATGTACAATATTACATGGGCTGCTCTGTGTTGCATCATGAATGAGTGAGTCAAAGATGGTGACCAGCTTTCTGGAATAAGAACCTGGCTAGATGATGCTGTTATTCAGGAAAAGGGAAACAGAATTTCATGACATCCTTATAATCATACCATTCCATTGTTTACTGGTTCATGCATATCTTTTGTGTACATATTTTTTTGTTTTTGTTTTTGTCTTTTTTTTTTTACCCTGGTACTCTGGCAAAACTAGTTTGCTCTAGCCAAATTCTAAATACTCAAAAGAAAAGAAGATCATGTTGGAGTTAGCTCTCCTATCACACACAAAGCCTAACTTGGAATGGGTAAATAAATGAGCAGGCAAGGAAAAGAATTAGCTTTTATAAGATGAAACTTAAAAAGAAAAAAAGCTTATTAGTGAACAAGCTAGGTGGCCTTTATTAACTAATTTCTTGTTAGTCCAATTCACTAGACCAATGGAAAGATTCAGAATCATTTCAATAAAGCAACAATAATAAATATTTTAGGCTTTGCTGCGTACAACCCTTTCACAACTAAATTGCTCTGCCATTTTAATAGTCAGAAAGAAAATGGATACAAATGGCAGTGACTATACTCCAATAAAACTTTGCTTTTGAATACTGAAATTTAAACTTGATTTAGCTTTCACATGCCATAAAATATTATTCTTTTGATATTTTGTCAGCTATATATATATATACATACATATATAAATTCATACTTGAGCTTGCAGCCCCAATGAGAATAGGCAATAGCTGAATTTGGCTTTAGGGGTGCAGTTTGCAGAACCCTGCACTAATATTTCTATTCTCCTGACACAGAAAGTGACAAAGCTTCTTATTGTACATATTCTCAAGCAGAATTATTAAAATGCTCACCTGAAATGCCTTCTCTTTCTCCTTGTCTCAAGAACAAGGGGGAAAAAAAGTTCTATCAGGCCTTATCTCAAAACCATTATTTGAAAATTCCTTTTATTTCTTAAATGTTTTCTCTTTCTTCCACATTCTTCTGGGGGCTTTTTCTCTCTCTCCACCCCTTTTGCCTCTCTGTTGACTTATCTCTCTGTCTCTGTCTCTCTGTCTCTCTTTCTCCATGTCTCTGTCTCAGTCTTTTTTTCTCTTTGTCTCTCTCTCTCTTTCTATCTTGTACTGAGAAGTTTGTTATTTGATCAATTTTTCTTTTACTACCAAAAGCATTATTGAGCTTGGCAATTTTAGTGAGGATACTGAGATTTCTCCAATTTTCGTTTATCACCTGCCTTTTCACAATCATGAACAGCCTCAGACCTTCCTAAATGAAGGATTGATGCTTACACAGCATGACCCACACCTGGAAATCTATTAACAATTAACAGTCCGTAAAAACAGACAACCCAAAGATCCCCAGGCTGCCAGCTTCATGGGAGGTAAGGACTGATGAGCCATGCAGCATTTCCTGTATTAATTCTTGTCCAATGGCATCTGAAACACTATGTTGACTATAAATATTGTTTGTTTAAAGATCAATACTGTTCTATGTGTGTGAAAATTTGCAGAACTAAAGTAAGATAAGATACATAAGTGAGAAGGAAAATGACTATCCTGTTTATTTTGTTTTATTTTATTACAGAGAATTAGTCTAAGGCTGGAAATCCCTGTTAAAGTGTACCTCAGTAATCGTGACCTTGTCAAAAGGACTTGTGTCTAGCAGAAACCTGCAAGGGAATAGCCTTCACATCAACAATAGTATCTGCTCAAATGCACAGCTTAAAAGATAATGAAAGATACCAGATGCTGGCGGCTTATACCTGTAATCTCTGGAAGCTGAGATTTGAGGATTTTAGTTTAAAATTAGCCTGGGAAGGGAAGTCTGCGAACCCCCTTTTTTCATTTTATTTTTTATTATTGAGGTAATGTATAGAGGGGTTATAGTTTGCCAGTTAGAGGGTGCATTACTTCTCACACATTGATACCTCTTCTTATGTTTTTGTCCCAAGATACTAATTTTCAACTAATTCCCATAAAGTTAGAAGTGAAAATGTGTTTCATGTGGTAGACTGTCAGCCTTGAGCAAAAAATAAGGGACAGAGCCCAAGCACTGACTTCAAATCCCAATAACATAGGTACACACACATGTACACACACGTGTATACAAACACACACACACACACACACACACACAGAGTAAACTGACTTGTCAAGGATTAGAATATCATCAGTGAAATTACTTTTAGTACTTTTTCGCCCAATCCAGAGGAGGGGTAGAAGGGGAATTTCTTAATGCTAAGAATAAATATTAGGAAGAAAAAGTGTGGGTCCTTGTTCTATACTAAGGGCAATCTTGTGTTCAGTCTTGAGAATACCCCCTTCCTTTTCAGGGACTGTTGACAAAAAAATAGTGGATCAATATTGCTCTGAAATATAAAAATAATAGAAGTAGCAGAACAGGGAAGAGGAGTGGAGAAGGAAACAATGGAGGGAAGGGAGCCCAGTGGGCCTCACGGAGAAAGTGCTTCCCCTTCCACTTTTCCACCTCACACTCTGCCTACAAAGACATGCAACGGCTGTGATCTCATTCCAACAGTCAAGAACTTCTGATACTTCCGATATTGGAAAAGTGGTACTTTGATGTGCAGGCCTATTTCCCAATTGGCCCATCTCGGCAATCGGTTTCTTTAGAATTCTGTAGCACAGTGAAGTAGGTGTCAAAAATCCCAGGCCCAATTGAAGAGCATTTAAATCCATCAGCCTCAATAGCATTAAAATGAGTCCTGGCAATCAAAATGACGCATGAAGATTGAACAGACAGCAGACAAATCTGGCCACACAAGTGTGTCTGGCGTAGTATGCCTTGCCCGGTGTGACCGTGCATTCCTAATGTTCCGATGCTTTCGTGGCTGCTCTGAATTTGCTTCACCTCAGTAGTCACAGACTCGAGTCTGTTAGATAAAAGCGCTGCATTTCTTCTGTGCACCATTCATTGGCCCGTGGAAATGGACCATTTTCACAAACTGCTAATTCCAAAAGCCATCAGTGGTCAGAGCCCCGGGAAGGGAAAAGAAAAGAAAAAAGAAAAAAAAAATCCTACAGTTTAAAGGCATGCTCTGAATTTGCTAATAGGCATCTGTGGTCCTTTTGGAACTAAAATAGAATTTTTGATGAAGTACCTTGTGGCAAATTTGAAATATTAGCCTGGGGGGCCCAACAAGACATAATTCACT
Source organism: Megascapheus bottae (assembly GCF_031878675.1). Classification (NCBI taxonomy): domain Eukaryota; kingdom Metazoa; phylum Chordata; class Mammalia; order Rodentia; family Geomyidae; genus Megascapheus; species Megascapheus bottae. The sequence goes on from NC_143515.1 coordinate 27,078,592, forward strand.
CCACTGGCGAGAACAAATCTCATTTCCACCTCCATTCCTCTAAACTCATTACTGACCCAGGGGGAAAATGCTAGCCTGAAGCAAGTTTTAATAAAGACACTGGTGGAGCCGTTGCTAAAGTACTAAATACAAGAACAACAGGGCCACTTTGGGGCTAGGGGCCCTGTACCTGTGGAGACCACGAAGGCCCCACCCTCTCTCCCAGAGCAGAAGGCAATGTCCCAAAACATTTTGTACTTTACACAATAAATGTCTCTTGTAAGCTACACTCTGCCTTAAACAACCTAATCATATGCATGCCTTTAAGTTGAACTTGGTTAAAATTCTGATTTAAAAAAAAAAAAAAGAAGAAAAAGAAAAAGAAAGAAATAGGTAGATGCAAGAGGGAAATTTTTAAAAATAATGACAACTTTGAGATTAGAAAGACCTAGATTCAAATTTAAGATCTAGGACAAACTTTTTTTTTTCTTTTTAAAATTTTTTTGGGCTGAATCATCCCACTAGAAATATGTTCCTAGCTAACTTGAAGTTACCTGTGGAGAAGACCCATGCCTTTTGCTTCTGAGCCCTCAAATGCCTTTCATATACTTGATTTCAACAAATATGTGTAAACCAGATCCAACGTCAAGCTTTGAGATGAAGATTAAGACAACTAAGATATACGATGCTTTTAGTATGCTCCTCGACACAAGGTAGTTTCACAACAAATTCATAATAAATTAACTGCCTGTGGGAAGTCTCTGGTGGAAAGGACATAGGAAGAGCTTACAGTGCTGAGGTTCTGGTAGGAAGTGGCCAGGCTCAGGGAAATTGAAAGAGGATTATATAGAAGTATGTGGTCACATGGAATACAGTATGTCTGAGATATGCCAGAAGGCAGTTAAGAAGAGCTAGAGGCCAATTACCACCTGGAGAGAGTCAAGTTTACCAGCTACTCCTTAGCCTTAACAACCAGATTGCAAGATTTCTCTGGATTTCCAGGGTATCTGGGTAGATAATATAAAATAAAAAGCTAAAGCATGTCTCTAAAGCATGTACACATAAGTTATTAGACAGGAAGTGCCCAAGTACTACTTACTGCCTAATGTACTACTTACTGCCTGACCTCACTAAAGCAGGGATCTCCTTACTTTCCTATACCATATGAATTGCACCATCATTTCAGTCTGGCCACACTGCCACCAAGATACTCCATGACCCTACAAAGACTGTCTTGTTCTCTTTGCCTTTTCTTCTACCTTGTCTCTGACATTTTAATTTTTACATAAGTCTTAAGTCTGAAATAATCTATACCACATCTTCCATTTATAACTACAGAAGACAGATGTGGTAGAAATTGAGAGAGGTAAAGAATAAACTGTCATGAACACATTGTCTTAGTCTTTACCATGAACTTTCATTTGCTTGTATCATGTAGATTGTCTCTCTATATGTTATATACATATATGTTGTATGCTATATATACTGCATATAATATAAATATATTATTTATAATATTAGATATATTTGTGTGAAAATATATTCTCCAAAAACCATTATTCCCCTAAAAATCATTATTTCTCCAGAGCCAAAACTTCTTGTTGCATATCATCCACGGATGAATATTAGGTTTGTTATTCACCCATACGACTGAGAAACACAAATAGAAAAATGAAGTCCACAAGCACATGATTCCTATTGTATGGACAGGGAAGTCTTTCTGAAAATAGTTTTAGTAACTATCCTATGCAAAGTAATCTGATGGAAAGCCAACAGCCTTTAATAAACATTCACATATGCATTTACTCACACGAACCATGGGAAAATAGCTTTACCTAGCCATCCTGACAGGCAGAACTCAACAAACTCTAATCTAAATCCTGCCTTTAATTAACTCTCGTGATACAGAGCTGTCCCTATCAGCAAAGCATGTGGGAGTCTATACCAACTATAGTTGAATCAAGGCTGACTTACTCAGCCACTAGGCCGAATTATCTGACCTACTTGCCTCTCTAACTGACTAGCCCATCCCAATTTCCTTTACCATGTCCTTCTTGCTCAACAGACTTTTCATTATAGCCATGTAGTAAATATATAGCCATGTGCAAAGCAATATCTGTACAACAAATACACACACACACACACACACACACATTAACTTCTCACCATGTAAAATCATCACAAAAATGCTTCCAGTGCTTCTCATTCAGTAAAAATTTTAAACAAGAAAACATCACCCCAGGTGCTGATGGATCATACCTGTAATACTACTTACTCAGGAGGCTGAGATCTGAGGATCACAGTAAATACAGCCTGGGCAAAAAACCTGTGAGACTCTTGTCTCCAGTAAACTCATAAAAAGCTGGAAGTTGCACTATGGTTCAAGTGGTAGAGCACTAACCTTGATCACAAAGAAGCAGAGACAGTACCCAGGCACTGAGTTCAAGCCCCAGGACTGACAAAAAGAAGAGGGAGGGAGGGAGGGAAGGAGAGAGACAGACAGACAGACAGACAGACAGACACAGAGAGACAGAGAGAGAAAGAGACAGAGAGAGAGAGAGAGAGAGAGAGAGAGAGAGAGAGAGAGAGAGAGAGGGAGGGAGGGAGGGAGGGAGGGAGGGAGGGAGGGAGGGAGAGAGAGAGAGAGAGAGAGAGAGAGAGAGAGAGAGAGAGAGAGAGAGAGAGAGAGAGAAAGCCTTCTGCTTTCTTTTGCTTTATGATTGCTGGGATTAGAACAGAGGTGGGGTAGGAGCCAGGGCAGTTAAGTTTATTGTCAACAGAACAAAATAGAGGTTCTGAGGATTTGTCCACATCACTCCAGAATGACCAACGGATTATTTACCATATCATTTTAACTGTGAAATGCATCAAACAATGAACAACAGATAAGCCATCTATGCCAATAAGTAAATGTTCCCAGGGATCAGAATTTCAAGGAATAAAGCCAGCTATCCACATACAAAGGAGGAAAGACCTCTTGTACAGATGGCTGCCCATATTGGCCAATGGAAAGGTGATTATCACAAAGTTAGAAAAAGTCTTGGGTGTATGTTACAGCTGAAGTTGAAGTAGGAGGACAAATGACATACCAGGATAGAACAATTAGGGAATTAATTATGGCTTTGTTTATACTTCTATTGTAACTGCTAGTTATTTGTGGGTTTGAAGTAAGCTCCATAGTCTTCATTAGTGGCTCTAAGTGAATTTCCAGCAGTATGCTTTCTTTATTTCTAAGGACTGTATTTGTAGCATAGCTCATATTTTCACAAGATAAAAACAATACTAATCAAGAAACAACCACTCTCATTGAAGCAAAAAATGTTTTGTTTGTTTGTTTGTTTGTTTGTTTGTTTGTTTTGCCAGTCCTGGGCTTGAGCTCAGGCCCTGAGCAGACTTTCTCAAAACTAGAACTCTATACCTTGAACCTCAATACCACTTCCAGCTTTTTTCTATGTATGTGGTATCGAGGAATTGAACCTGGGTCTTGGTGCATGCTAGGCAAGCACTCTACCACTAGGCTAAACTCCCAGCCCCCAAATGCTTTTTTTTTTTTAAATTAAAAAAAAAAGTATATTACTGGGGTGTTCCCTTACTTCCAACTTTAGCTTCTGTATGATTTTAGTGTATCAAGGTAACAGGCATTCAACTCTGAGGAAGACACAGTGATAAGACTTCTTGGAACAGGATGAGTTAGAACAATTTCTTCCACATACACTAGTATATCATCCTATTTATTTTACACAAAAATCCCATTCTGGGTCCCTCCTGTCCTCTCCTCAGACATTTCTGAGGCAAACAAGCAAATATAGGGGAGATAACTGGTTTGGAAGTAAATCTATTCTGAACGTCGCAATGGAATTAGTGAGGAATTAACTTGCTCATGCCTAGGATAATTCATTTCTGTCTTTAAAAAATAACACTGTTAATTTCTTCCAGTTCCCCTTACACTTACACCATGAGAACAATCATGTAAGAGTTATTAGAATCTAAGTGGTAGGAGTAAGTGGTAAGATGGAGTAGAGAAAAGAATGCAAGGAAAGAAATCAAGGCCTTCAGCAATGCCCTGGAACTTACCTGGAGAGAGAAACTGGGTTTCTGAAAAGTATGGAAAGAAAAGAGCCTAATGCCATAATTTTGATTACTAAAAGAGCTATAAATGGAATGAAGATAAAAGACTGTAGGAAGATAGGAAAACACATTCATGGGAAATGCCACACAGTCTCACTTCTGTTTATTATTTTTGGAAATATTTATGACTCGTTTACCAGTAGATAAAAATAATTTAATCATATTTATCCTCCTTTGAAGCTTGAACTGAAGAAACCGATATATTCATTTTATTTTCTTTTGAAGAAGATATGTTTTATTTGCTTACATGGAAAGTTTCAGTGATGTTAGAACCTTTGACTTGCTCTTCCCCACCCCAATCTTATTTTCATTAAACTGTTGGTTAATTTGTAATTTTATTACGTGTCAGGGCATATTTGGTTTAGCCTTTTTTTTTTTTTGCCAGTCCTGGGCTTACGCTCAGGATCTGAGCACTGGCTTTGGACTTTCTCAAGACTAGAGCTCTACCACTTTTGGCTTTTTTCTATGTATATGGTACCGAGGAATCGAACCCTGGCCTCCGTGCATGCTAGGCAAGCACTCTACCACTAGGCCAAACTCCTGGCCCCTGGTTTAGCCTTTTGAGGCAGATGTTCAAAGGGAAGCTTCCACAGGCAAAGGGCTGATGTCTAGGTTTCATATCCTTAGTAGGTGACATAGAGAACTTTTGAAGGTGTGTGCCCATAGGGGGTTGGGTGGTGTGTGTGGAAGGGTAGAGGATAAAATCTTCTCCAGTGTAGAAATAGACAAAATGACGAGAAAACTACCGTTGCCATCTGCTGGAGGATGGGAAGAATGACATTTGACATTACTTGCAAGAGGCAAAGCTAATTTTATTGGTCAAAACAATAAATCTCTATGCACTATCCTCTGCCAATTAATGGATAAAAGAAGAAGAAAAAGAAATTTGCCAAGGTTATGTTATTATTTCAGCATCGTAGAACATGTATGGGGGCAGTGGAACAATAGCACCCTGCCTACCTGAATTGCACCCCATAACCTTTAGAAGGATAGTAGTCATGTTGCTTTCTACTCTTTCAAATGCTGGAATGTTCTTCCATCATGCATTTCTCACTTTCATCACCATGAATTTACAAATGATATTGGGGTTTCTTCTATGAGCGTGCCTAATCATTGCTTCCAAATTCTCTTCATGCTTATGTAATAAGCATGTGAATAAAGAGCACAAGACTGAGAGTCAAAGGAGCCTATGCATCATCTCAGTTTGTCCACAAGCTAACAATGTAAGTCATAAGCCAATCACTTTATGAATATGGCTGTTGGTATTTTAGGCCGCAAAGTTATAAATGCTATGGACAATGACCTGCACAGTCTAAATGATCCCTAAAGTCCTTTTTACTTCTGCAATTCTGACAATCTATAAGCATTTCAAACTCAGAACTTGTAACATGAATATTCAATCTCTCTTTCCACCATTACTTCTAGTACATGCACCAAAACTATATCTAATGATCTGACAAATCAACCATAACCACATTCTTTTCCAATGAAAGGAAAAAAGTGTCTTTCTCATTCTCATATGGTAGAGAAATAGTCACTTATTTAAACTTGATTCTTCTGATGTTGTTTCTGTTATAGTAACACACTACCAAAATTTCCTGGTCAGGAAATATATGACATAATTCGTGTGTGTGTGTGTGTGTGTGTGTGTGTGTGTGTGTGTGTGTGTGTGTGTGTGTTTAGTCCTGGGGCTTGAACTTAGAGCCTGGGCTCTGTATCTGAGCTTCTTTTGCTCAAGGCTAGCTAGCATCCTACAGTGTCACTGCCAGCCTTTTCTGTTTATTTGCTACTGAGGAATCAAACCCAGTGCATGCTAGGCAAGCACTTTACCACTAAGCCTCATCCCCAGCTCTAAAGTTGTCTCAACAATCACAAAATTAAAGCAACTCATAATTTCCAAAGCCCAAACATGAAAACTGAGTTTAAGGGATTCATCTACATTTGAATAATTTGTATCAGGCCAAATGGTCATATTTTTCTTTATCTGAAACAAATGCAGGCCTCTTCTGTAGTTTGAGTATTGGTTAGGTCCTGCTTTACAGTTTTCAACTCAGCAGTCCCTCCTCTCAAATCAGCTCTCATTCCTTCTAGCCTACAATGAACCTCCCTCCTCACCAAACACTAATGATTTATGTCAGAAAACTTCACTTGGCAAGTGATTTAGACATCTTTTCATTCATTTACTTACTCAACAAATATTTAATGAAGTATTTTTGATGATATCTTACATTCTTCTCTTTGGAGCATCAGAATTTAGAACCTTGCTCTCATGAAGCCTATATTTTATTTTTATATAATATTACATACAATATATATTATATATGTATATATTGTATATATAAATTATATACTGTGTATAAAATATATATTATATATGTATATATTCATGCATGTGCATAGATGCATATATACTTATCTCTCTCTCTCTCTCTCTCTCTCACACACACACACACACACACACACACACACACAGAAAGAAAGAAAATACCAGAGCAGAGAGGAAATGCCAGAACATTAAAATAGCTGTTATGACCAGGATTGATCTGGGGAATTGACCTCTAAATTTAAACTTGACTTTAGTAAAAAGCAATGGCTGTGGGGGTTGGTAGTTTGGCCTAGTGGTAGAGTGCTTGCCTAGCATGTACAAAAACACGGGTTCAATTCTTCAGTATCACATACACTGAAAAAAAACCTCAAAGTGGTGCTGTGTCTCCAGTGATAGAGCTCTAGCCTTGAATGCTCAGGCCCTGAGTTCAAGCCCCAGGACTTGCAAAAATAAATAAATAAATATAAATATAAAAATCAATGTCTATGGGAGCTGAGAGGAAAGGAACTCTAACAACAGATAGGCACCAAGTGGGTGGATCAAAGGAAGAAGTTGATGTTAATAAAGCTGATAGGGAGGTAGGAATGGCAGGATGAAAGGAGGGAGGTGGTTAAGTTCCAGATGATGTTGAGTTTCAAAGTCTTGCTCAGAGGGGAGTTTGTTTCAAGAAATCTGGAAGCTTAAGCAAAGAATTTAGTTCTTTTACCATGTAAGCCAGTCTTCTTGTGTCTTTAGGAGCTAATGTCTTACTCCTATGTTGTTGTTGTTGTTTTCATTTTTTAATAATTTTAAGGTTATCCAAACTTTTATACATGAAAGGCATTTGAATAAACACTTTGGATTGACTAGCTAATTGGGTACTACAAGAAATCTTTAAGTTAACTAAAATTTTAAGAAGGGTCTCAATGCTATTACTGCCAGAATTCTTGTTGATTACAGCGTTGGTCCTGAAGCTTGCGAGTGGGGACCAGTGATAGTGTCTTAGTCACCAAGAAACCCACGAGGGAGTGAAAGGAGACCCCTTGTGACAACTTCATAGCAAAGGAAGCATCAGGTAGCATCAGAGAGTGGGTTTCAGTCTCGGTACTCAGATGCCACCTGATATTAGTTGAAACTTTTGAACAGGTAAATCTGTAATGATTTACGGTATTCATGCTTAAGAAGAGTGTCTGCATTCCACTAACATATCAAATAATCAAGAAGGATTAACTGAAGAAATTATTTGGTTTTCTTTTTCTACTGATGCAAGACATGATTTTCTTCTCTTTGGATTGGAGGGTGATCTCTAATTACAGCTTGAAGAGATAGCTGTACCATAAAAAGGTTGTTCAACATTGTGAAAAGTGGAATGTCTTTAATGCAAGCTGAGAGTAATCTGACTTCTCTTTCATCCTGAGCTGGAGAAAAGGCAATTCCCATGAAACTGAGGAACAGTTCGGGGAGGGAATCACCTTCCTTCTACCAGGGTTTGGGGGTCCTCTAAGGTATGCAAGAAGGAAGCTAGCAGATGCCAGGACCTTTACAGTCATGCTACATATTTGTGGTGCTAGCTAATACATACAGATCTATCAAGAGAGCAATAAGAAAAAAAAGAGAAGGAAGAAACAGATGTGACCTGGGGGAATGAAGGAAATGTTGAATTTGAGACATAGCAGAAAAACAAAAATAGAACAGATGGAATAAAGCTACAGATAAAAAAAACAAAAAGAGAGAAGATTTATATAATAATTCCCATTTCTGGATGTATGTCAAAATCACCTAGAGGTTCTGTTTCAGAATTCAGATTCCCTGGCCTATTTGCAGCTCGGTTGTATTGTAAAGTTGCTTTGCAAGTCCAGAAACAAACACGTTGAAAAGAAAAGAGAAAAGCTGTCAGTTAAGGCTGGGTATAGCAGGCATCTCCTCAGAGGTGATACCACAGTAGCCCAACACTCAACCAGAAGCTAATACTGAAGCGTCAGAATGGTGTCTGATATCTGTTCTCAAAGCTCCTCAGGGGACTGAGATGTGAGAATCACCTGTTCTGACAGGAAAGTCCTGGAGACTCTTACAAAGTGCCCAAAAGCCGGAAGTGGAGCTGTGGCTCCAGAGTTACAGCACCAGTCTTGAGAGGAAAAAGCTCAGGGTCAGCACAGGGCCATGACTTCAAGTTCCAGTATCACCCCCTACCCTTTAAAAAAAAAAAAATCTGAATTTAAAAAAAAAAAAAATGTTCCTCCCGGTTCCTATGTCAAAATTACTCAGACATCACTGGCTCCTGAAAAGGCAGAGGATGGGCTTCCAAGCGAAGACTTCACAGGGTAGCAAAGTCCTTTGCCAATGGGCACAGGCCGGGTATAGCGGGGGAGGGGGGGAATGGGACTGTAATCTCTTGGCTGGCTGATGGATTTGGTTGGTTTTGGACTTTGGCCCCTGACTGGCAATGAATGTAGTTAAAACAAATCACTCTCCCATGCTAGGGAACTAGCAAAGCAGCCACTCCACAAAGCAATCCTGGGGCTATCTCCCACAGGAGAGCATTTCTCATCGTCATGGTAACACTGGCAGCCTCTAAGGCAGCAGGGTCCTGCGCCTGGCCCAGGCTGGCGCGTGGGTCCCCCGGCCCCAGTCTCCTCTTAGGGTCGGGGAGCTACAGGGTGGGCGTCCAGGGGCGGCAGCCAGCCAAGTTAGGTTGTGTGCTATAGCCCAGGCAAGGGGACAACTGGCCTGCTCGATTAAGCCTATGTGGTCCAGAATTGTGTTGCTATGACGACGACCAATAGGCTCGTTAGTCTGGGAGATGGGGGGGGGGGGGTGGGGAACGTTGCACTAGTTAAGAGTGCGAGCTTCGGGAAGCAGGATTTCTCTGAGTCAAAACGTAGTCCTAGGCCCATTCATAAGATTTCAAGCCACCTAAATGAGGGACTGAGAGAAGCCACGGAAGTACCTAATCACTGGTCATTTTACTGACAGTGATCTACACTGAGTTTGTTTTTGGTTATTCCAACTGCTGGAAGACTAGCAGGTGATTGGAAAGGAAGACGATTAAACTTGCTTATCAGATGCTAATTGTTTTTTCTCACTAGGAAGAAAAAGAAAGGCAGTTCTGCCCAATACTACATGGGCCAGGAATGTTTCAAACCTCGTCTATAAAATCTGCACCTTCTCTTAGAACCATGTTCTGTTTCGTGGTTGTATCTTCAAGAAGAAGAATAGCCACTCTTCTGAAGCTCTTACACCTAAAAATAATAATAGAAGGAGTACCTTTAGTGAGGCTGTAGCTATTCTTAAGAGTATAAATTACTTTCCATGCCTTGAAAAACATGCTTGAAGAAATAAGGTATGTGATTAAATAGAGTCACAATAAAGAGTAAACGCACATTAATATTTCCCACCACTGGTGATAACAGCATTTTATCACTCACCAGAACCACCTTCCACTGCATGTATATACACATTCATATAAGCTAATTCTTGCCACAAGCAAATGTACTTAGAACAAATAGTTTCTTGATATATTGGAGAACACAAATGTTTCTTCAGTTCTAGGGATCAAATCCAATGTCATCTCTTGTTAGGAAGCATTCCACTGCTGAACCCTCAGCCTAGCCCAGAAAACCCAAAATTTTAAATTTTAGACATAAACAACAGACAAAAAGGATAAATTGCCTAATACCTTTAGTTGTAGTTCATTCGCATACACTGTACAAATTCATTATAAATCAAAAAGTCCTTTTACCTGGGTGCGGTGGCTCATGCCTGTAATGCTACCTACTCAAGAGGCTGAGATATGAGGACCAAGTTTCAAAGCCAACCCCGGGTACAAAAGGACCTGAGACTCCTATCTCCAATTAACCTCTAGAAAATGGGAAATGGGAATTGGCTCAAAGGTAGGGTGGTAGTCTTGAGCTGAAGTGCTCAGGGACAATGCCCATGCCCAGCATTAGGGTGGTAGCCTTAAGCTGAAGAGCTCAGGGATGATACCTAGGCCCAGAGTTCAAGCCCCATGACCCACAGGAAAAAAAATAAAAAGTCCTTTTAACTGTGCTGTCTAATTAGGAAATAACATACTATAAGAAAATAACTTGTTCTAACATATTTTTTCATGCCATCTCTATGTGAATTTCCCTACTACTGTACTTTGCTCAATAAATACTGCCATAGACAAATTTTGTTCCTACCAGTCCAATTTAGTCCATTCCTGAAGTGTCAAATTAATACTATTTTCTAGTGTCCCTTCTCTCGGATTGAAATTCCCAATGTCTCCCAATTAAATCTCCAAACATTCTTCAGCTTCTTTTAGGTTCCCAGGAGATCTTCCTATTTGACATTATTTATTTAGTAGTTTATCAATATTTTCCTCTTTACCTATGATAAATTTAATAACTATTTCTTATATTATGTCTTTTAGACATTTTTATATATGGGGATGTCAGAGAACTATCATGTCAAACTCACATTTATACCCATAGATCTAAAACATTAAATAAGCAATCTTAATACATATTTGAATGAATGGAAGAGTGAATAAATATGGGTGATAATACATTCTGATGCAGTTGTTTGCTTAGGGTAATATCTAGTGCCATTTTTCCCCTTTGTTCACCTCAAAGACATCAACTGTCTAATGAAATAAATAGTCATATCATTTGGACCCACACACAAATATACTCAGACATTTGAAGGACAGACAAGTCATCTACGTATGAACCACATTTTATATGATATTAAGGAATCATTAGTATTTCCCCCAAAGTGTGATAATGGAATTATGATAGATTTTTTTTCTTGTCTTAGGGCTTGGACACTGTAATTGAGCTTTTTTGCTTAAGGTTAGTGCTCTACCACTGGAGCCACAGCTCTATTTCTCATTCTTTTGTAGCTAATTGGAAATGAGTTTCAATGGAATTTCCTGCTTGGCTGGCTTCAAACTATGATTCTCAGATCTCAGCATCCTGAGTAGCTAGGATTACAGGCATGAGCCATCAGTTATTTTTAAGTAAATTCAAAGAGTTTTTAAGTAAATTTTTAAGTAAATTCAAAGAGTTTCATGAAACATTATGAAATCTATGAGTTAATTTAAAACATTCAAAAATGATGATGTAAAAGTGGGAAGATATTAACAAGGTCAAGTATCTTTATATTGCACTGAATATTGAATAAAAAATGAAATTAGGAGTGATTCCTCTACAGAAGTATCATCCCCATGTGATTTCAAATGTTCTGTTTCCCACTCGACCATCCTGTGAATTAAGTAGTGATTATCTTTTAGCCCAGAGCAAGGAAATGATGCCCCATCCTTGCGTGAGGCTTAAGGGCTACTGGATCAGAAAAGAAACATGAAGGTAGGAAGAATTTTAATACTTTTTTTTTTAAGGTAGACCCACTTTGCTGAGACATGTAGTTATTTGACCAAAGAGATGGGAAAACAGCAATGGTAAATATATGTCTATTTTTTCATAGCAGTACTTACAAAAGTTACAAAACCAATAAAACATCTCACCACTGTGGAATACAACTTTAAAGCTGACAGTGCAAATATCATCTCAGGCTTAATTTCTTGAAAGTTGTGCTCTAGGGAAAGGACCACAAATCTCATTGTATAGAAGAAGAAACTTAGGTACTGATAGAAAACACAGCATTGTTTTCTCTGAACAGTACTGAATAGATAAAAAATGATCAATCGCTCTTTGTTAGAATCAGAGCAAAATTAGTTTCTAACATTCTGATATTACTTTATAACTTACAATTCCTCCTTAACTGTTCTGAAGATATTTGGATGAGAATTTTGCTTCATTTCCTACCAGCAGGCCACAGAATAGCATGCTCATTGCTTTAGACAGGCCTCAGCCAAGGGCTGTTAACTTCTTTACAGAGAACATCAAACATTTCAGGAGAACTTCTGAATGTGTCTCCCTTTAACCTTGCTGACATCACTGCAGTTAGGTGTGTAGTAAATGCATCTCGTTTATAAATCAGGGATTCTTATGACTGTACAGGGGTGCTATATTATGAAATCAGGGTGGAAAGTAGAGTCCTGGAATTGAAGAACCAGACAGCAGCTTCATCAAAGTCACATGGAATTGCTTTTCATTTTCACCCATTTTTGGTTTTGAAAGAGCAAAACCATCAGAAAGGCAAAGCCATCACAGCAAACAATACTCAGCTTCACACTGGGATTGAATCATTTTTTGAGTGGTATACTTGGATCTCAGACTGAGTCCTAAAGCCTTTGCAATGTTCATAAAAACTATAGGAGAGCTGTGCTATTCATACATTCAGTAAGAAAACAAACACTGGTTGAGTCAGAAGACATGTGGCCAGTTTGGCAATATGCCAGTCTCATTTTGTCAAACAGTTATTTAGTTGTTCAAAACAAAGCTCACAACCACAACAGTTCAAAAACTGGCTGTATCCATTAGGCCTTTGTTAAGAAGTATATATTGGAAGCAAGTAGTTGAATCCTACTAAACAACATTTAAATCGGTAACTATCTTTTGGACATAAATTAATAACATAACCTTCAATTATATTGGGAATGAGTATAGGTTATGAGTTGAAATTCTTCTAGATCGGTGTCCATTATTACCATGAGCATTTAACTCTATATAAAGTTATCACTATCTGACCATAATTAATCTTTTCAAAAAATAAAAGATGAACAATAAACCTGGGCTCCTACCTATGATAGGATTTGGTAAAGGATAAGACTCCTCTCCTTGGAAAATAGTTCATAGAACATAGAATTTGTCAACCAATTATTCACAAGCACCTCTTGTACGATCTTTCTGACACTGGCCATATTAAATTTCTAGTGTCAGATGTGGCACTCCAAGTAAGAGAGGCTGACATAGTGTGGGGTTATAGCTCCTGCCTGAACTGCCTGTGGACTAGGGAAAAATCCTTACCTATCCCAAGAACCTGTTTAAAGAACCAGCTCCAGAAGAAAAGTCCAGTCTGATCTCTCCATAATTTTTCTCAAATTTACTTGTTTCAGTCTATAAGTAAGTGTAACTTTTCATTATAGTTAGAAAACCTATCACTGCCTAAGTAAATTAAAAAGGTATCCTTGAAAAAAATGTTCAATAGCTGTAGTTTGGCCTCCATTCCATTTCCTAGTCATTGGTAGACAGTAAGAATTCACAAACATATGCATGCCAAACATAAAGTGATCTTAATATCCTCCAATCTAACTTTTTCTCTTCCTATAGAAAGGAAGACTACCCAAGAAATTACTGGAACGTGTTTAAAACAGAACCTAAGCAAAAACAAACAAACAAAAAGCATTCCAACTCTTTGTTCACTAGAAATACAATGACTTTGATTCTGAGAAATTGTAGCCGAGGAGACATGAAAAACATGGAAGGTGGTGAAGACGTGCAAAAGCATCTGGAGAGTAGTTTGAAACAGTATTTAACAGGTGACTTCATTTTTAAGTGGATAATCATTCCAAGGTGGTCAGGAACCATATGGCCTTCTGAGAGAGGTTTCCAGTATTCTATCTCCCTTAGCAGTCAGGACAGTTAATGAAACAGTGTAAGTACCTGCTATATGATTATTGAGTGGACAAATGTCTCTATGGACAGAGGGTTTATGCATGGGTGCATGAAGGGTCTGGAATGAGAATGGAAAACCCTATGAAGTTGGTGGCATTTAATAGATTTAAGAATCACGGGGAATAATGAAGAATCTACCAAAATTAAAATAAGCATTAGAGGCTTTTGAGAAAAGCAACCTGCTTGAAGCATAGAACACTAGGTGATGTGTTTGAACAGTGACATTCGGCATCATGAAGCTGAACATCACCTATACCCACCACTCTAGTGGGCTATGTTTAGATTGTGTTGTATGTACTGGGAGAGTCTGAGGAACTTGTTAATGAATCCAGACTCCCACATAGAAAATGAGATTTCTGAATGTGTGTGGTCGTTCTATTCTGTTCTGTTCTTTTTTTTTTTTTTTTTTTTTTTTTTTTTTTTTTTTTTTTTTACCCAAACAGCAACAGATGGTAGAGGGGGCCGAGAGGAGTGGGAATTCAGGAGGGAAGTCTGAGCTGCCCCAACTCCTCTCTTCCTGTGTCTACTCTGGATGAACCATAAAGGAAAGGAAAATTGTAGAAGAGTGCAGTTTGGCTTCTAGAGTCAACAGGCTGATTCATATCCAGCTTTCTTAGTTGTTCCACAAAAAAAGGTGGAAGGAATGTAGAAAAATCATCTTATAGTACCAGTGCCATTTGTGTTAAGTGGCCTAGGATTTGTTGACTTAATTTCCTTGTCTACATCAAGAATCTGGTAGGTTTAGGGAACAAAGGGATTTACCAAAGTGCTTTAATTTAATCACCTTATAAAGTATTTTGGTGGCAGTGATGAGGCTGTTGGTACATATTTATGAAGATTTATAAAAAGGTACATTGATTCTTTAAGGAGGCATACCTTCTGTTCAACATACTCTTTAAATTATTCACTCCAATACCTAGCCACCTCACAGCTTGTTGAACATAGCCGTATTGGGCCTCAGGGCCTAAGCTCATGCTGTTCCCTTGCTGGGATTTCACATCTCATAGAGCTTTAAAGGGCTGTGGTTACTCTGATCAACCAAGTCTTAACTCAAATAACACTGCTTGGGGAAACTCTGCCTAACTTTTATATTAAACGGATTCCTTTCTCCTGCTTTATTGTTTTTTGTTTTGTTTTGTTTATTTTCAATTTGAGCAGTACCCAAGTCATCTGCTTACTTAGTCTTGCTCACTGTATTATCCTCAGACTAAGAATATGCCTCATCATTGAGTGCTTAATAGATATTTATGAACCATCAATTGGCTGGCTAGTTGATTGACAAAAATGGGATCCCAGAGCATATAGAATAAAAATACCATTAGTTAAAGAAGTCATGTGCCAAGAAAAGAATATCCCAAGATAACTTCATGCAAGCAGCATTAGCTTTAGTAGCTTTAGTAGTAGTTTGTTCTCCTTTCTCTTTTTTTTTTCTTTTTCCTTTTTCATTTCTCTTCAGCCTTTTGGTGAAAGGCATACCAAGAAGGGAAGTTGTAACCCGCTCCCTTCCATTAAAAGAATGTCAGAAGTTAAGAAAAGCTACAAGTCTTTCAGATGTCACTCATGTACACTCAGTATTGTGAAAAAACTGGTGTTGTCAAAAGCTGAGCCTCTCTTTCATGCATTCTCCCCTTAATTCTGAGAATCCACTGAATCATAGGCTGTGTGGTTGGTACAGGTTTAGACACTGCATGCATGCTAAATGCTTAATGCAGTCTTCTGGTCTTACTGCTTGTACACTATCCTAGAGTACAAGGGTGGAACTTGCACCTATTCTAGAGATATGTAGGTTGTGGATTAAAGGTGAAGTCCATCTTTAAAACTTCAGAAAGCTAAGGTGCAATGAAACAATGAGTCAGGAATAGGAAAGGCAAGTTTAATTATGTGCCTTCTGTGTGGATGTCTTTAAAACAATCTAACATCTAAACAGTGCTTCCTAGTTGAGTACAATATTTTCTAAAATATTTATGTACTCTAATTTCAATTTTAAATTTCTGTTTTTATAGGCAAAGGACAATTGAGCAGAAAAATGCTATCCCCTCTCCCTCTCCAGTAATGCATGCTGTGAAGCAACCTGTTTTACTGTTTAAACCTGTGCTTGTTCTGTTTCAATTGTACAGAAGGAAGCAGTTTTGGCACCTTTAAAAATCAAAGATCTATCACTCAACAGGAGAACACAGCAACCCTAGGAAAGGGAATTATGAAGAATAGCAAAAAGCTACAGTACTTCTAAAATCTTAGCAGGCTTATGAATCACCTGGGGATCTTGTAAAAATGGAGCTCCTGATTTCATATGCCTTGAGTGGGCCTGGAATTCTTCATTGTAAGAAGCTGTAGGTGGTGTCCAGGCTGTTGGCTCTTGTTTGTAGATGATACTGTTGAGGGCTTTAGAAATGAAAACCACTGGAGAGCATGTCATATTTACAGTTGCGATGACAGTAAGTCACTACTGTTGTATTTAATCTGCGCACTCAACCATAAATTCTCTCCTTTCCATCAAGAGATGGAGCCTATTTCTCTACTCCTTGAGTCAGACTGACCTTGTGACCAACTTTGGTCTACAGGCAGCAGCAATTTACTAGATTATGGGTAGTAAATAAAGTGTGTGTGCCCTGACACCTCTCTCTTGCTGGTCTTGGGACTCAAAATCAGGATTGTCCCTAGATTACCAAGTAGAGGATCTGAAATCACATGCAAAAGAACCAAGGTTCTGCCTTAAAACCCACCAATGAGAAACACCGAACTGCTTATATCACATGTGTGGAGCCATTCTGGATCAGCTCATGCTCAGCTAACTCTCCAGTGGACAGCAAACACCCATGTGAGCACAATAGACCTCAAATGACTGTGAAGATACCCATAGACAACACAAAAACATGAACTAAATTAAGTAATTGTTTTGAGGACTAAATATTGGAGGTGTTTTTGCTGTTTGTCATTTTTTATGTAACATGTAAAATAGGGTTAGTATGATTTTTGTGTTTGGTTTACTTTCTTGCCTTCAATCTACGTCATCTACTTACATCCTCAAATAGTAGAAGTTTCTATAAGCACTTATTATAATAGCATTTGGACCATTTTCTTTCTCTCTCTCTCTCTCTCTTTCTTTCTTTCTTTCTTTGTTTCTTTCCTTTCTTTCTTTGTTTCTTTTCTTTCTTTCTTTCTTTCTTTCTTTCTTTCTTTCTTTCTTTCTTTCTTTCTTTCTTTCTTTCTTTCTTTCTTTCTTTCTTTCTTTTCTGGTTATGGGGCTTGAATCTGGACCTGGGCACTGTCCCTGAGCTCTTTATCTCAAGACTACCACCCTACCCCTTGAACCACAGCTCCACTTCCCATTTTCTAATGCTTAATTGGAGATAAGAGTTATACTATAACAATCTCATGTTGTTACTGTATCTGACTTTGTTACCTGGTATATTCTATATACGTTCATTTGTTCATTTTGAAATAGGGAAGGGAAGGGGAAAACCAGATGATTGAGAAGTGTGGGGGGAAGGAAATGGGGACAAAAACATAAGAAGGGGTATCAATATAAAGAAGACATGCACCTGTTGCCTGACAAATGTAACTGAACCCCTCTATATATTATCCTGACAATTTAAAAAAAAATAGGGGAAAAGAAGAGACTCACAGTCTTTAATACCATGGCTGGCTTTGAACTGCAGTCCTCAGATCTCAGCCACCAGAGTAGCTAGGATTACAGGTATAAACCACCACACCTAGCCATTTTCAATTTTTAAATTAAGTTTATTGTTCTTTCATTTTACTATCTTGAAAGTATCTGCTTATGGGCAAACTCACCTGCTGAAATCCCACAGCTTTATAAATGACACTTTTCTCCCTACTGTACTGAGACAGAAGTCTCAAAATTTCTTTTCCCTGTACAACTAGATGGCTCAGATTCTTCTTCTAATGTATAAGTCTTTTGAATTGTCTTTTGAAGGAAATGATCTCTAGCCATCACCTTGTTTCAGATCTGAGAGGGTAACCAAAGGTCTTTCCACAAAGGAATAATATTATGTTAACATGAGATGCCAATGACAACCCTTTTGGGGGAAGGATACAGTCAGTATCAGACTAGCATTGATAGACAGTGCCATGGGGGTTCAATCCATGTGAGGCATCTCTCTGTATTGGTGAACCTAACAATCTGATTACATTACCCAAACCAAACCTAACAATCTCAAGCAAAGATTTTTGTTTGTTTGTTTTGTTTTGTTTTCCACAGCCACAGGAAATGTTTACTTATCAAAGTCCTTTAATCATGTTTCTATGTTAACAGCTTCTTATTGTATAATGTGGTAGTGTTACTCAATTTAATAAAATCTCCCCTGTTGAAGTGATCTATCTCCTGTACTTCAATGCTGAGAATCATCACTTTATAAAAGTGCATTCACCTCTGGCACTTCACAACCTAAACACAGCCTGTACACTCACTTTTACAGTCTCTCTTATCTAGGTGCTTCCTATATCAGCTAGATTTTGAGAGCTTCTGGCTATCTATCAACCATATTTAATCTTTGTTCTATGGATTTGCATTCATCTAATATCCTCACTATAACTACCATGATGATTCTAGGAAATCCCTCATCTGTCTGTCTAGTTATAATATCCTTCAAGGTATTAGCTGTAAATATCAAAATTTGTCTTCATATCTTACTCTTCGCTGGTTCTTTTCTACCTTTAAGTAATTCATCTGATCAAAATCACCTTCATTGTTTTTTCCTCAAAAGGTACAGCAGAACTGTACTTGCACCTGGACTGCCCTGTCTATCTTTAGTGTTAATGGATTCAGCTCCAGACAGCATCTCATTGGAACAGATGGAGTAGCCTCCCAACTGCTTTCTTTGTGTTCAGTGTCCTTTTCCTTGCCTTTCATGCTCAAGATCACCATCAAAAATATGTTTACTGAATTTACATTTTGGAAGTCATATTCCAGACTCTAAATTAACACACTCTAGTCATCTGTCATCTTAGCTTCTACTCCTTCATCTCAATCCCCAAAGACTCTCACTGGAGTGGCCTTCTCTATCTGCCCATGTAGTTAACACTTCATTTCTCCCCAGCTACTCTGATGTCTTTGATCAACTGGATAGGTAAATCTCAAACTATATCTCTTGGTTGCATATCTCCCATAACATGAATTAGTGCTTTATTCCTTATCACCCCCACTCTAGATCTTTGATCACTGAAAGTGAGGACCACATTTTACCTATCTCTGTGTCTCATTAGCTGAACCTCCATTTGGCTTAAAACAAACTAACAGCAGCAAGTAAGTACAACAACAAACATGCATTTTAAATAATTAAAAGGAAATCTTAGGTGCCTGTGGGAGATTATGTAGTAGTTGCTGAGAGTAGGAGACAATCTGAATAGAGTGGTAAATGCATAGAAGAGGGCAAGCTAAATTCTCAGACTCCTCAGACTCCTTCAGTGGATGATACTAAACAAATCTGCATAAGGAAGCCACATATAGGAGGCATTAATCTGTGTGACCCTAAAAGCTTAGACCTTTCTGAGTTAATATAACACATAACCCAATTAAGGGGGTAACAGTACAAAACATTAGGTTTGGTATGATTATGATCCTGTCTTCTATATCTTGGTGAATGGAACAGAATCTTTACACTTCACAAAAATATATGTGAGTATTCTTATCTCCCCAGGACATGTTAAGTGGCACTGGATTGATCCATTTTCAGACATGAAGGGCTGTGCAAAAATAATCTGCTTGCCCTGCCACCTAACAGAAGCAGGAATTAAAGGCTTATAAGCAACCGGAAAGAAACTTGAAGGCCTCAAAAGCCAATCACCTTTCTGAAGTGAGAATTGCCTCTGTGAGAATTGAGTGAAAAAAATGGGCATTAGAGAGAAGGATGGTGCCAAGATAGAAGAACATACAGCCAGAATGTCTTAATCTTCAGGCTGCCTGGAGAGATTACCAAAGGGTGCTTCAATGTATGGGGTGTTCAGAAAGCAGCAACAAGGCTGTTGAAAGAGAGACATGTTCAGTGTTGCAGGACAATCTACCCTATGTTTTGAAAGCCTGTTAACAACCCTCATACTCAAAACAAATTTCATGTCTAGAAAGTTTGAAGACACAGTTGCACAAGTGAGCAAAGAGATATG
The DNA here is from genome assembly GCF_031878675.1 of Megascapheus bottae. Taxonomy (NCBI): domain Eukaryota; kingdom Metazoa; phylum Chordata; class Mammalia; order Rodentia; family Geomyidae; genus Megascapheus; species Megascapheus bottae. The sequence continues at coordinate 27,098,683 of NC_143515.1, forward strand.
CCTATGAGGATATTCACCACAGCATATTTTATAATGCCTAAAAAATACTAGCAATGAAGTATCAAAATTTCATAGCCTCTCTGGGTAGTTCTATTTTTGTTGATTTAACTCAAATTTAGCATCTTATTTTTCAATTTGCTTTTCAGTTGTATTTTTTTTTCCTTAAGAAAAGTACCTATGAGAAACACGTGCTAGTCATATTAGCAGTTTGGCAATGTTTCAGGTTTTCTGACCTGTAATAATAATAATAATAATAATAATAATAATAATAATAGTAATAATCCAATAATAATAATGTAAGATGCAATAATAAGCCCTGAATCTGCATCCCTACCACCTGTCTGTCCTCCTAATCCATCTATAATGGTACACATGAAAAGACAATAGGCTGTGCTTTCCCACCAGATTCATCACTGCTCGGCAATACCTGCTTTGGGATCTTGAAGCTAACATCCAATGCTAGATGTCTGAACACCATCAATGCCTAAAGATATCAGGGAAAGTAACTACTGGAAGATGCTCAAAGCTAGCATCTATGAAGGCTCTGTACCTTTTGCTCTACTGATTGTGAAACGAAATTCATAAAGCACCCTTTAAGGACTAGAGATTCTGATAGACAAGGCACTTTTAGAATCTAACAGGAACTACAGAAGACATGATTGAGAAACTTTGTTTTTTGGGAGGGGATCAAATTCCACCACCAAAGAGTGGGTGATCACTTAACATTTTGTTAGAAATAGCTTGGGATAAGTAGGGTGTTGCATTGGAATAAAGACAACAACTTAAAAGGAACTCAGCAGGGCAAAGTTTCCTTCTGCAGAAGGGTGTGCTCTCAGCCAAAACTCTAGTCTGGCAAGCAAGCATGTAGGGCATGCAGGCTGCTCCCTTTTTATCCCTAACCCAGCAGGCCCTGCCCTTTTGCTCCCATTGGCTGAGTTCAGGTTCACAATGTGCAAAAGGATGTGGTTTAATTATCAAGATACAACTAAAATTCAAGGGGCTTCTAATAGGAGGTCCTAGAGAAAAGGTGGCTAAGCCACATGTCCAAAGCAGGAACGCTTCAGAAAAATCTTTCCCTCAAGATTAACAGAACAGAATCAAACTACTTTAACAGAAAAGGTAATTTTTCCTCACATTTTTCATACCTGCAGTTTAAAAAAAATCTAGGAAATCAATGATGTCTGGTTTTCTATTTTTAATGAATTATCTATGGATTTAATTTTAATGAATTATCTATGGCATATGGGTTAACTGCAGATTTGATTTCATGAGGCTCAAAAGACGCCTGGGGTTCTATATTTCTAACAAGAGCTGAGGATACTGGGCCTCAGCCTTGACTTTTGAGTCTAAAGTTCCTAAAGTACATGATCTCATTTAATTATCCCTGATATCTGTGAAGATAGTCACATTTGAAATCATTTCTATAGCATCACATCAGTTACAATGATAATGATCTGATTTTGGTGACATACTTTAATCCCAGCACTGGAGAAACTGAGGCAGGAAAATGGCCAGAGTGAGCATCCTGACAACATCTCAACTGGACATTTTTTCCCCTCAGAACTGCCATTGGGATTCAGAGCCCTTTGCTTGCAAGGCAAACCTCTCAAGGTGCGTTACATCCCTGGAACATGTTGCTTTGTGTCTTTCTTGTTGTTTTTGCACAGGGTTTCCATTTTGTGTTGGGAGAGTCAGGGATATTCCTTCTCCTATCTTTGCCTCTTTCAAAACAGGTATTACAGATTCACACCATCATGATCTATTTGTTGGTTCAGGTGAGGTGTCACTAACACTTTTGGCTGGTTCCTAACCATTACCCTCCTGATGTCTTACCTCCCAAGTGTTGGGACTGCAGGCATGTGCCACCATAACTGCCAACTCAAATGAGCTATTTTTATTCATTACCTCCAATGAACTTCTCAGTTGTAAAATATTTTAGATAATAAATTATCATCATATTCTTATAGAGTTGAGCAAAAGTGTAAGATTGGTAAACAGATGATAGAGTTGAGAACAAGAGGCATCTGGCGGATCACTTGATGTGAAGGAAGCTCAAGTCAATTAAGCAGTCCTCAAGGTGAGAATAATATTAAGGCTAGATAGAGAAGAAAACAACACTTCAGCCGAACACACCATGATGAGACCATAAACAAGTACAGAAAACCCGGGAAGAGGATCCAAGATAGCAGGATGCTTGTATTTCATTGGCTTACTTCATGAATCAAGTATGGAGGGTATTCTCTTATTTTTGCCCATGTCAATGCTTTGTTTTCAAAGGAACATACAGTTCCACTCACAGAATAGCCTTCCCTTTGTGTTTCTCTTAAGTGGATCTTCTGAGAGAAGTCTCAGCCCTACACTTTAGGCTTTACCTGCATCCATGGAGGATGCTCTATAAAATGCCAGTGATTTGGTGTATACCCACAAGAACAGAGTTAAATTAATTCTGTCCTTTGAAAACTGTGACTTCAACCCTCCACTAATTTCTCTGTTTCCTTTTAAAGAAAATCCATGGTTCACTGCTACAGCAAATTAAAGACAAAAAGCATAAAGATCAAGGTCCAGGCTGGTACTAATGACAACAGAACATTAAAATCACCACTTGAGTTTTTCTTCAAGGTACGTGGGCTGCAAAAACTAAAGCAAAGTCACTCTTCAGAAATACACATTCATTTCAGATTTCTGCACTCGGTTCTCTTCATTCACAGCTTTTTCTGGACATCCTGGTGTTGATCTTTAGTTAAGATGAGACAGGAATAGTAATGACAAACCAAAATACATTAACTGTATGTGCTGCCTCCTATGCCTGCCCCACACCAGGACATGGAGTGCCAAGAAAATGCAAGAAGTTTACTGTATGAAATTGAGAAGTGCTCCTTCTTCTTCTAAGCTCCATTCTTAGATTCCGCAACTAACCAAGGTGTGTATAAGGTTTGGTGAAAGGAGATCTCCATGAGGTTCGGGTTCTGTCTGAGTAGGAGGTGTGGCTGCCACAGATGCAGGAGTGACCTCAGAGCCACTGTCCCCAGGTGTGCAAGTTACCTAGATTACAGGAGCTGGATGGGGATTTCTAGGGATGGCAAATGGAAGGGGCCATATTTCTCAGGGGATCTAACCCTTGCTCATGAGCCTTTCTCTTCTGCCTGCCCTTTGCTTCAGATTGCTTCACCTTTCTGTCTCTCCCTAGATTATCCTCCCATTCACTGAAAGTACATATTCCAGACTTTTATCTTATCTAACAGAAGATTGGAGGAAGCCTGGCCTCAGTGCTCAATCCCATGATGAGCATGATGGTGTGAGGTAGTATCCTTGATGCTCAGCTTCTACAATTACTGTTTTAGCATCTCAGTCAGATGGGCTCAAGTTCTATCCCCATACAAGCATGAAACACATCAAAGGGTGTTCTCATCAACTATCCAATGCTGAAGGAAAAGATATCTGCTAATAGAAAACTGTAGTTCACTCAAGAGGAAAGAGTGATCAAACACACACACACACACACACACACACACACACACACACTATAAATCTGAATTAAACATATCACAAGATAGGTTAAGACGTATGCAAAAATGAGGAAAGGAAATGGACTTTAGGTAAGTTCTTCTCTTTCTGAGTTTTATTTTTTTTCCTTTTTAGTATGGTGGATGCTTAGAAGCATGAAATTAGAAGTCGTGAAAAACAGTCATATCAACTTGCTGCAGTGACTCAAAAGTTGTCGTTTCTCGACTCAACTTTGCTGAAACACTTGATTCATGTTGTTCTTATTTAACCTAATTTGCATTGATTTAATCAGTGCTGGTATGCTTTAAATACATAATAAATTGGGATTCTGCAACTTAGATGACTTAGAATAGCTAAATTTCAATAAAGCTCATTTCAATCTGTTAATGTATACAGTTCTGCCAAGGGGTTTAAAACTGCAGAAAAGATGTAACTTGCCACATTAGAGGTGAGAAAGGTTTAAAGATACCATACACATGAAATTATTTGCAGGATATTAACATGAAAAATGATACGTGCACGCACACACATACACACACATCTTAATTACAGCTTATAAGCATCTTTTGTTTTGAGTAACATACTTAAAAGAAAACTCACATATAAACGCAGTGAATTTAATTTTATTCTCTTTCTTTCTTGCCAACACTCAACTCTTTTCTGCCTCGCTGTACCAGCTCTACAAATCAAGTGACATCCAAAGTGGGACCTCTTCTTGCCCATTTGGCAGCCTCTGTCACCGCCTTGCCAAGCTGCATGTATTAGGAAGATTTTCTTCCTAGCAGCCATAGGGATTGGGTGGCTTGTATTCTCAGTATTTGCTGAGTGGCTGGCCACTGTTTACCCCAGCCTGTGCCTGCCCAACTCCCCTTCTCCACCCCTTTATACTTTATAGCTCAATCAGCTCTCTGGCTGTCAGGATTGTTTTTGGCAAGATGTAAGACCACTTGATAGAGAAATTGTTTGTCTGCTGTTAAAGTGTTCTGCGGCACCTTAGAAGTGCCAGAACAAAACCTGCAGTTGCCCAATCCAGAGTTAAGTAGGAGACAAGAGGAAAAGTAGGTAACCCTGAAGAATGGCAAAAGAAAACCCTACTTTGGAGATGGACAACAAAAACCCATCCTTGCCAGTAGTCAGCTTTATGACCTTGGATAATTAATTCCCCAAAGATCTCTCAGCCTGTTTGGTCATGTGCAAAACAAAGGGCTGTGATTTTCTACTGTCTCATCTAACTTCTGAGAGAGCAGGACATTCAGATTTGTGTTCTTTTCAGTTAAGTGTTGCATCTCAGAGAGGAAAAACCAGAACAGGGCTCAGATGCATACAAAATGGAATGGATCACGTGCCTGTTCATATGACTTTTCCTGAAAAGTGACACCATTCCTTGGTCTCTCTCTAGCTTGGATGTTAGGAGCAGCTCAGTTACTGGACTATCCATTCCCAGCTCTGGCAGTCCACCCTCATTCTTATCCAAGGAAATATCACCAAAGATAGAGCTCACTTACTTTGAATTCTTTAGAGGCAGAAATGGTGGGAATTGAAGTTAGAGGTAAAATAGTTGCTTCTTATCACTTTTTTCCCCCTGCTCACTTCTGGCAGGCTCACTCAGCTATCTTTGAGGGTTTTTTTGTTTTGTTTTGTTTTGTTTTTTTTTAAACATGATCAACAGGTATCTGATCAAGGCAATGCAGATCCATTCTGGGCTACCCCCCTTGGAACCATTGGTCCTTGTAAGGACTCGGATCTGCAAAGGGTGGCGAGTGGAATTAATCAGCCAGAAGCTTCTCTTCATGCTCAGGAAAAAAAAAAAAAATAGCAGCACGTCTTGGTGCAGTCTTGAAGCTGAATTAGGGCTGAGGAGATGAAGAGATGCTTAGGCATGGTTTCCACGACTTCTTCCTGATACATTTTCTAGTACATTCTTCCGTGATGAGAAGCCCTGCCCGGGGGTGGGGGGAGGAGGAGAAGGTGGGACAGTAATCATTGTGAACAGCAAACTTCACTGATAGGCCTCCCTGGGTCTCAGGGAAGGAAGGAAGGACCGGATCTTCCTCAACGGCTTAACCCCCAAGACACCTATGTGGGCTAGTGGAGCCCCAGCAGCGTCTCAGGCAAGTCTCTCTAAGCACCGACACAGACAGCACCCGGACCGGGCTGGGTGGATCTAGAAAGCGTCTCTTCCCTCCCCCACCCCCCATCTACCATTCCCAAAGGGGGGTGTCTCACGGCAGAACTTCACCACCAGTCAGAAAGGAGGAGGGAGGGAGATGTATCATTAGCCAAGCCCCGAATCCTCTTTTCCAGGGTCTCCTCTCAAGTTGCTCTTGCAATGCAGAACAAACGTTGATTTCTCTACAGATTCCTATATTTCTCTTCCACGCAGACAGCTTGAAGGGGAGGGAGTTGAGGGGAGTCGCATACCCTCCCCCCTTAAAAGAAAGGGGGAAGGGTAAATCATAAGATTATTTCAGCTTACCACTTGAAATCTGTTCTTAATTGAGGATGCTCTCCCCTCCACCCCGCCCCTTCCTCCTTCCCCGAACCCTCTCCTTCCCCCTCCACTCCCACCTCGGGTGTTTTTATTTTTAAATTAAAAAAAATATACATATGGATACAAAAGCCGAAAGTGTTTTCTATGTCATCAAAGAACATATATTGAGCGGTTCGGTTAAAAAAAAAAATGTTGGTTTTTGCTGCCCACCCCCTTTCCAATCTGCCCATGTCTGAGATGCTGCTGCTGCTGCTGGCGGGGGGGTGGGGGGGTGGAAGACGCGGCTTCGTGAGCCGCTTACGACACTCAGTGAGCAGTCGGGGCCGGTGCAGGCTCGCGCCCCGCCGCACACGGAGGACGACTGCCGGGCGGAGGGAAGGAGGGAAGGAGCGGGGCGCCGCGAGCTCCCCACGCCCGCACCCCGCAAACATATATATGCATATATATGTGCATCTCTAAAATAAAGCAGAGCATGAAGCAGCCAGCTCTCCGCATCCGCCTGGGGCGCGAATGGCAGGCGGTCTCCCCGGAGTCAAAGGTGGCGCCGCCGACCACTGGCTTTTTCCAATGACGGACCTTCACCAGACTGTCAAATCCTGGGGACTCGTGCGCCCCGAGTTGTTGTTGTTGGATTTTTTGTTGTTGTTTGGAGTATTGTTATTGTTTTTTTTTTTTTTTACCCCTTTTCTTCTTGTTCTTGTTCTTGTTCTTTCTTTCTTTCTCCCACCCCACCACGTCACAGTCCGAACTGCAGAGGAAAAGCACGGAGGAGGAGGCGGCGAGGCTGAAGCAGCTCCCGGAGGCGGCGGCGGCGGTCGGCGGCGGCGGTGGTGGTGGTGATGGTGGCGGCGGTGGCACGTAGTTGGGGGAAACTTACGGGTCCCTAGAAGTCGCCTCCCCACCTCGCCCCGCCGCCCCGGCCAGCCCGGAGCCCGGCTGCAAAGTGAGACATTGTGCGGGTTGCCAGCTCCGCCGGCCGCGGACCCGGGCCTGCCGCGGGAGGACAAGAGGGGTCTTCTCTCGCCCTGCATATAATTAGCCTGCACACAAAGGGAGCAGCTGAATGGAGGTTGTCACTCTCTGGAAAAGGGTGGGTAAGACACTTTTTAATTAAATTCTTTCCCGAAGATCTCTCTCTCTCTCTCTCTCTCTCTCTCTCTCTCTCTCTCTCTCTCTCTCTCTCTCTCTCTCTCTCTCTCTCTCTCTCTCTCTCTCTCTGTCTCTCTCTCTCTCTCTCCCCCTCTCTCCCCCCCTTCCTCCTCCCTTCCCTTTGCTGCAGTATCTAACATGGACAAAATCACCCTCTCTTTAATATTCCCATGCCTGTGAACTTTCTAGCCTGTCCAGCTCTCTGCATGCTCAGAGGTGAACGTGTGTATGTGTGTTTTGTTTTGTTTCTTTCTTTCTAAATTTGTTTCTTCTTATTTATTTATTTAATTGTAGGGAGGGAAGGGGGGGCATCTCTGGATTTCTCTATATTTATTTGATTTTTTTTTTTTTGGCCCTTTTTCTCCCCCTCTCCTCCCCCGCTCCTTCTACCTCCCCCTCCCCTCTTCCCCCTCCTTCCCTCCTTCTCCCCCTCCCCTCCACCCCTTTCCCTATCTCCATCCCTCGGAATAAAAATATGATGTTAGATTTCTGACCGAGCGCTTTCAATGGACATTCTCCGATCTCTGTGGCAAGATTGTCGCTAATGGATTTCCTGCTTGTCGGTCTCTGTCTATACTGGCTGCTGAGGAGGCCCTCGGGGGTGGTCTTGTGTCTGCTGGGGGCCTGCTTTCAGATGCTGCCCGCCGCCCCCAGCGGGTGCCCGCAGCTGTGCCGGTGCGAGGGGCGGCTGTTGTACTGCGAGGCGCTCAACCTCACCGAGGCGCCCCACAACCTGTCCGGCTGGCTGGGCTTGTCCCTGCGCTCCAACGGCCTGTCGGAGCTGCGCGCCGGCCAGTTCACGGGGTTAATGCAGCTCACGTGGCTCTATCTGGATCACAATCACATCTGCTCGGTGCAAGGGGACGCCTTTCAGAAACTGCGCCGAGTTAAGGAACTCACGCTGAGTTCCAACCAGATCACCCAACTGGCCAACACCACCTTCCGGCCCATGCCCAACCTGCGCAGCGTGGATCTGTCCTACAACAGACTGCAGGCGCTCGCGCCCGACCTCTTCCACGGGCTACGCAAGCTCACCACGCTGCACATGCGATCCAACGCCATCCAGTTCGTGCCCGTGCGCATCTTCCAGGACTGCCGCAGCCTCAAGTTTCTCGACATTGGATACAATCAGCTCAAGAGCCTGGCGCGCAACTCGTTCGCCGGCTTGTTCAAGCTCACCGAGCTGCACCTGGAGCACAACGACTTGGTCAAGGTGAACTTCGCCCACTTTCCACGCCTCATCTCCCTGCACTCGCTCTGTCTGCGGAGGAACAAGGTGACCATCGTGGTCAGCTCCCTCGACTGGGTTTGGAATCTGGAAAAAATGGACCTGTCCGGCAACGAGATCGAGTACATGGAGCCCCATGTGTTCGAGACCGTGCCGCACCTGCAGTCCCTGCAGCTGGACTCCAACCGCCTCACCTACGTCGAGCCTCGGATCCTCAACTCCTGGAAGTCCCTGACGAGCGTCACCCTGGCCGGGAACCTGTGGGACTGCGGGCGCAACGTGTGCGCCCTCGCCTCCTGGCTCAACAACTTCCAGGGGCGCTACGATGGCAACTTGCAGTGCGCCAGCCCCGAGTACGCGCAGGGCGAGGACGTCCTGGACGCCGTGTACGCTTTCCACCTGTGCGAGGATGGGGCCGAACCCACCAGCGGCCACCTGCTGTCGTCAGCTGTCACCAACCGCAGTGACCTGGGAGGCCCTGACGGCTCGGCCACCACGCTCCTGGACGGCGGGGAGGGGCAGCGCGAGGGCACCCCGGGCCCCGCCGCCACCGTGGCTCTCCCCGGCGGGGAGCACCACGCGGAGAATGCCGTGCAGATCCACAAAGTGGTCACGGGTACCATGGCCCTTATCTTCTCCTTCCTCATCGTGGTCCTGGTGCTCTACGTGTCCTGGAAGTGTTTCCCGGCCAGCCTCAGGCAGCTTAGACAGTGCTTTGTCACGCAGCGCAGGAAGCAGAAGCAGAAACAAACCATGCATCAGATGGCTGCCATGTCGGCCCAGGAATACTACGTTGATTACAAACCGAACCACATTGAGGGAGCCCTGGTGATCATCAACGAGTATGGCTCGTGTACCTGCCACCAGCAGCCCGCGAGAGAATGCGAGGTGTGATTGTCGCCAGTGTCTCCCCACCCCATGCACTACTACCAAATATGCCTGGGCGAGCCGGGCGGGCCGGCGGGCACCGGGCTGGAATCTCCTTGTCTGTGCTCTGATTTGCTCCTTGACTGAAACTGTAAGGGGAATCTCTCCCAGAGACTTGACATTTTAGCTTTATGTGTCTTAAAAGAAAAAAAAGATGAAATAAAACACAACAAAACCCCCACCCCACAACCTTCAGGACAGTCTATCTTAAATTTCATATGACAACTCCTTTCTCTCTTTGAAGATCTGTCCATATTCAGGAATCTGAGAGTGTAAAAAAAAAGGTACCAATCATTGATTTTTTTTGTTTTGTAAACTAAAACGTTTAAAATAAAATAGCATTTACAGTTTGTACAGACTGGTGTAACCTTAAATGAGCTGTTACCTTGTTATGAGTCAAGCAACAGTTTAAGATTTCCTTGGGGGTATGGAGGTGGGGGGGGAGGGGTTTGCCCAGTGGGGAAGGGGAGAGAATCAAGGAATCATGGAGCAAAGCCCATCAGGTTGAATTTGTGATGTTAAGAAGAGCAAGGAAAGATGATCAGCATAAGGATTCAGGTTCATTTATCCCACTGGAGTAAGGACTGGGGGGTGGGGGGGAGAAAGCAAGACCTTTTATATTCATCTGGGGAGTGGGTAAATGCTACCTAGCCATGTTCAAGCTGGAGATCTACTGGCTGAGGATGGGGCACTAGGGTCCAAGACTTTTAAGGCAGAGATGATTTTGAATGTCTTTTAAAAGACAGTGCCAGACAGTTTACCCTATGAACAAGAAACATTTTTTTTTGTTTGCAATGAATGTTACCATCTTTCACATCAATTCAAAAATTTCACCCCAAAATGCCACTTGTTCCTAATTCTTCCATTCTTTTGATTCATGAGCAGCAGTAGCATTTGTGTCCTGTTTCATCTCTTCCAATGTTAAAGATTCTCCTCTCCCCCACTCCTCCACCCCCATCCCCAGCTCAGGTTCTCTATGGTTTCACTGGAGAGGAGGCAGGATCTCCATGTGGAGTGCTATAGGCTGTGCCTCTGGAGCTCACTGCTAAGACTGCAGCTAGCTGAAGCTCTATGGGGAAAGAGGAAATCCTGACTTAGGATGAATGCCTGCAGGGGAATGACATGTAGCAAGAGAATATTAGGGCAGATGTGGTACAGCAGGGATGGGGGTGGGGTGGGAAGACCATCTTTTAATTATATTTGCAGATTATTGAAATGGGAATAATTAGTTAACTCAGAAGGGAAAAGCTACTCTTCTCAGATGGCCCTTTTATGTAATGCTTGCTTTCCCTGTGCTTTTCGCCCACCCCCCCAACCCCCTTAGGATTACTGACTACCCTTCCTTACCCTCTCATAGGTTTCCAGATCCATCCCTGAGATTTTAGTATTTTATCAAACTAAGTAATATGGAGTTGCAGGTAGTGGCTGTTGATGGAGTCATGGAAGTGCAGAGGGAGGGGTGTGAAGTGCTCATTGGAGGGGTCTTTCACCCGTTAGCATCTTAATCAGATGTATGACTAAAATAAACTGCCATGAATTACAGATGGTGTAAACTGAATCAACATTGCCCATGTCCAAAATTCCCTTCTCATCCTTCTAAATGATTCTAAAAGCTGTTATCTTCCTTTTTACTTCCCCCACCCTTTAAGAGATAAATCCAAACAGGAGGCAGCAGAATGGGGGAACAAACATACCACCTTCTCCCCAAATGCAAATGTCTCCAGCCACCAAGCTAAAAAAGGTAAACTCCCTTTCAGAAATGCACAAAAGCTATCTCCAGAAGGTTTACTTAAGATAAGGATTGGTGATAAAATTTTCTGCTACCTATGGGGAAATGAGTGAACCTAAAAATGTAGCCTGTAAGGGTCTCTTACCTATGAAATATTTTGAAGTAACTTTAACAGGTTAAGGTTTAGGAGACAGCTTCTTATACACACTTAAACACACACACACACACACACACACACGCACACACACACACACACACACACACACACCCAGTTCATGCTTCCTGACTCCGGAAACTTGATCTTGTTCTGTTTTTGTTGTTGTTTGTTTTTGTTTTTTTTTTTGTGGGTTGTGGGGCTTGTACTTGGCCTGGGCACTTGTCCCTGAGCTCTTCAGCTCATGGCTATTGCCCTACCCTTGAGCCAAGCCCCACTTCCCCTTTTCTAGGGGTTAATTGGAGATAAGAGTCTCAGGTCCTATTGTGCCAGGGTTGGCTTTGAACTTTGATGCTCAGATCAGAGCCTCCAGGAGCAGTATCTAGGATTACAGGCGTTAACCACTGCACCTAGCTGATCTTGTTCTATTTTTAATTAAGCCATGACTTTATGACATATACCATATCCTAATGCCCATTGATTGGCTAATGTTCTAGAAGAGAGATGCTTTGTTTGTCAACTTTGAGAAGAGAGTTTGGGGTTTAGTCTAAGCAAGACCTTTTGGAGTTGCATCCTGCATCATTTCTGGAGGGCAGGAGCAGCAGAAACGAAGTGTTCTCAGGGATGTGCCTCACTCATAACCATAATTAAACCCTGTTAAAGATATCTGTTCTGGAAGAAAATGCAACTCTCTTTCTCTCTTTGCTCTCTCCATTCCTTTCTCTCTCCTTTCCTCTCATTCCTTTCTTTCTGTTGCCAAAATGTGGTCATTGAAGGAAAGCTCACTTAACTCAGCTTTCTTATCACGAGAAGGGCTACCAGAATCCAGAGCCCAGTGCTGCTCTGGCTTGGAGCATTAATGGAACATGTTGGTATGCTCATAGGGAAAGCTTCCAGAAGCAAAGCATTTCTGGTAACAGCATTACAGGCTCCCCACTTCCCAAGAGATAAAGACACTGGAAACTGTAGTTTAATTCCCTAAGGCACTTTTTCTTGGCATTCCTTTTTCCCTCTAATGTGGGCATGAAGAAAAACAGTGATTATGATTTATTTCTTAATTTTTATCCTCATCCCACCCTAAGATTAAACATCATGCATTTTGAGATTTTAAATCCACATAAATCTAATAAAAGACCATTCTGAGGAGAAACCCCTAATCAGGGACTTTAAGAGCAAATGATGGCCCTAGAAAGTTCAGGATGTGTGTGTGTGTGTGTGTGTGTGTGTGTGTGTGTGTGTGTGTGTGTGTGTGTGTGCATTGTGTGTCTTCATGGAGAAGCAAATAATTTTGTACAGCAACAAGAATTTAGCTCACAGTATTTTATGATCCTGGGCTTTTAGCTTTGAAGATGGGCAGAGGAAAGAGTAGAGGAGAATGGTGGTTTTAACTAAGGTTTTATGACACTTGCAATCTTTTCTTTCTCAGATTAATTAATCTTTAAGCTTCAAGAAACTTGCTTTGACCCCTCAAATTAAGTTAGGAGCATTTAAAAGGGACTCACACATTTTAAAGGTGCAGCACCTTTTTTTTTTTTTTTTGGTTGTTCTTCCTACAGAGGGTGCTAATCTCATTATCCTGTGCTGGCTGGAGAGAATTTAAGGCTGCAGCAATTCCCATCTCATCCTCACCACTGTGATGTATTAACCCTTTCTGTGCACGTCCTTCCCAGCCAAGTGAAGTTCAGTCAGGGTATTGAGGCTTTGTGAATATTTGTATAGAAAATAAAAGTATTTTAATGACAAATGTTATTCCCATAACATGTCTGAGCTCTGGTAGATTTTGAATTTGTGCAGAAGAGTAGATTAGACTGCATGCAGGGGAAAGGCAATCACTGATGCTGCTGTACTTGGGAATCACCTGCCCCAGCACATATTGCATGATTTAAAGATCATAAAGTTGCCATCTTGAAGAAAAGGTTATTCAAATAAAAGGACACAGTTACCTGTATTTATTTTAAATGTCATTTGGTTTGACTTAGTACCAAGACGATATTTATGAGTATGTGTCAGTAATTCCAGGGGCAAACACCACTTGTTATTCCTCCCAAGACTCCAAACTGACTGCACAGTTCTCAGGTGAGATTCAGGACTCACCTATGTGTGTCTGATTCCTATTTATCAACTTGTTAGTGAGTTTGATGCCTGTCCTCTCTGGCATAGCATAGTAACACTGGGTACCGGAGGATCTAATAGGAAACTCACAGAGGACCCAGAATTTCTGTCAGTTTTGGAGAAGTGGTATCCTAACATTTCAGGGCAGTCAAAATCAGCATCAATTAGATATTTGGTGATATGATTTGATTTGTGTTTGCCATTGGCGGAATGTCAAATAACACGGTTTTAGCAAGACTATGGTTGTGAGACAGGCTTAGGGTTATGCACACTATAGCTATGTGTCTGTTTCCACTCACATACACTTACATAAACACACATATATACATATATACATATGCATTCTAAGCATTTACATACCTACACATATAGCTATATATAAAAACATACATATTCATAGATCTAGGAACATAGATAACAACACATATATAGCCTTATATAAACATCCTCTCTCTCTCTCTCTCTCTCTCTCTCTCTCTCTCTCTCTCTCTCACACACACACACACACGCACGCACGCACGCACACACGCACGCGCACACACACACACACACACACACACACAAAACCATATTGCATAACTACCTTCTAGCACTCTTTGCCTTCCTTATTCTGTGATCAGTATTTACCTCATGAAATGAATGGATGGAATCAGCCATGACATAAAGGACTAATATGGTTGATGGTATTTCAGGCATTACTTCTGGACTGGTTCAGAGCTGATGGTCCTCTCAGATGGTCCTCTCAGATGTAGAGTAAAATCACGCAATCTAGTAGTTAGAACGAGCAAAACCTATGATTTCATCTTCAGAGTATTTTGCACCTCTGGCATAAGAAACATTTTTTTTCATTAAAAAATGCTCTAGTCTGATTTTTTTTTTCAGTCTGAAAGTCAGTAAACAGAATGCTTATTTCTGACTGGGACCTATCCCCTGACCTTTGATGTTACGTTGAAAACCAAGGACCCAGCTAGTGTATACTTCAGGCCCAGACAATAATGTAAAAGAGATGGAGAGATAGCACTTACTAAGTGGCTTCTTGGAATGGGTGTCTTTACCTAGATCTGAGTATGTGAGTGAGGCAGCAACAACCTTAGCATGAAGTATCTGTGGCTTACAGAAGGTAAGTCCTCTGGAGAGAGTCAGTGAGCTAGTGATCGAGAGCTCTGTTTCTTTTTACCCTAAGTGGCTGCTCCCTACACCTCCACACTCCACAACAATAACAAAACCCCTAGACAGGGCCCAGAGTATTTGCTCAATGTATTCTTTCTGATAACCATGGAGGCAATGCCACTGCTCAAACCCAGGAGTTTTGACCATGGCTTTGTTTGCTCCAACTGCTGGTAGAAGGATGCCAAAATCAGCCAATAGAAGAAATATTTCACAGTCTTCTAGTAATTATCTGGTTCAATTTCTTCTCAGAGGATGGTGAACATGGAGAGAGTAAGGCATAAGCCACCATCTGGTACAATCAGGGATTTAGTCATCTTTCTTTCTTGGTGCTCTCATGGACTGTGGATCTATGCCGATGGTTCTAAACCAGGAACAAATTTGCCATCCAGTGAACATGTCTTTAGTAATCCCTGCAGACATTTTTATTTCCATGAAAATGTAGTGACTCAACACTGGCTAAATAGAGGATCCTACTTATTACAAAGGATGGAATAGCTTTGATTTCAGAAAGTTATATGACCCAAACCATTAGTAGTGCTGAGACTGGGAAACTTGGCTCCATGGTGGAATGTAATAGTATGATTAAACAACACATATGTTTGTAAAGAGTGGCCTTTTTAAGTTAGTGTTAATTCACCCAGATCTATTCCTTTCAAGATTTCTCTCTCTCTCTCTCTGGTCAGAGAAGATGAAGTCTAAAATAAAAACCCTTTGGTAATTTGCTAATCAGGGAAAGACCTGCAGTTAGCACATGCTTCTTGATGAACATATGGCCAAACTTAAATTAACTAGGACAAAACTAGTCAGAACCCTCAATTGGCCCACTTTTTCTTTGGCAATATATCATGTAGGAAACAGAGAGAGGGGAGAAAATCTAGTTCATGGTGTGAGGATTTAATTAATAAGACAATGGCAAACCTGATATTTTTTCCAGGAAGTGTTCTGGAATCTGAGCAAACCCAGCCTGTCTATTTGTCCCTTCCGTAATCTCAACCTAGACCAGAATGTCACTGAGGTAAGAATGAGCCACAAGTTCAAAACTGAAAGCATTCATCCATGGGCTTCTCTAGTGGTCTAGTGAGTTGGTTGAAAGATTAACCAAGGAAATGATCTCCTGGGCTTCTATTTTATGATTCTACTCCTCCCAATCATAAGCATTAGAAGAATAGTGGACAGAGGGAGTGGATGTAAATAAATGCATCGAGGCCCAGAAGACCACGTAACTGAGGAAGCAGGACTATGCAGGAACTAGAGAGCCCAGTTGGATGCACCTCAGTTCAGGCTGGTCCTGATCTGCCAGAACAGTTTTGCAGGACAGCCCAAGTGAGTGTCCTGAAGGAAACAGGGACTAGCAGACAGGAACGATGGTCTTTAAACCTGGTGCTAGTACTCACATCCTTGAGAGAGCAGCTGGCTTGTGCATTTCTGTTTTTAAGGAGGATTCATTCAAATATTTCCTTAAAATACTTCCAGTTCCAAACTTTTATCATTTTCTCACCAATACAACACAAAACAAAAGTAGCTTCCAAGCAATGTCTAACCAATTGTGTTTCCAATCTAACTAGAAAGATAAAATCTCTCTGTATCCTTATTTCCTAACATCATGATTCCTCAGACCTCCTATATATGTGTGAGAGCAGGTAGATTATATATATATATAGTCACTAGGGGAACAACGACTTCACGGAGTTGCCCTGAGATGTTGCAAAACAAATGGAAAACCTCAAACATGTGTGTGTGTGTGTGTGTGTGTGTGTGTGTGTGTGTGTGTGTAGATAGAGTATTCAAAATGGTGAGATGAAGAAAGAAAGACATGAGGTATAGGGATATGAGGTATGTCTTTCCCCCTGGAAAGTGAAATAGTTGAGGAATATTATTGGGATAGAGAACAGGGGAAAATGTACAGTAAGATATTTGTTATGGATGCTTGCAATACTGTACTGAAAATGGTTACAGTACACTTAGGAGTTGAGAGCGCTTCAGTATAAAGAGAGGGAGGGAGAGCAAGAGAGAGGAGAGAAAAAAGGTGAGGTGAGGGAAAGAGCAATGAGAAGAAAAAGAGTGGGAGGGAGAGAGGAAAAGAGGAAGGTAGAAAGTGGGAGAGAGAAAGAAGAAAATGTGGTGCTGGGAATCAGGTAAAGGGCTTCAAGTATAATAACTCAGCACTTTACCATTGATCTATCTCCCCAAGGCCCCAAAGAAAGAGTTTTCAGATTTGTGCTTTATAAGGATCAAGTAATCATCAATGGCTAGAATACAGTGACTCCTCAGACCTTTTAGCGATTTCTCTTTTCTGATCTACAAGGTTGGCTATCTCTTCCTCACAGTTCAGTCAAGGAGAAACACTGAGATAGCATGCCATGATTGGAACATATATTGCTCAGCCATCACTCAGAGTCAACCTTAGGTAGGCTGGATGAGGACCTCTCCACTGCTTCCATTCCTGACTCCCCCTGGTGGCAAGGATAGGTAAAAGATGCCTGCAGGTTAAGCACAGTTATCCACTGATCCTCAGTTTCCTATGGTTTACAAAGTATTGTTTGCAATGATTATTTTATTTTCACAATAATCTTTGGAGGCACACACAAAGTTTCCCTGTTTTTTTATGACTAGAAGAATTAGATATGGAGATGCCATATAGCTTGTCCAGAGTTCTGGCTCTTTTTGGATCTCCCACATGGAATTGTTTCTTCTAAATTCAGTATTTTTTCTCATTTACCACTTCCTTATCCTTTTTCACATTGATAACACATATCTGATAATCTTTCCTTTGTCACAGAAGCCTCCAGAATGTTCAGAGGACATGTAAAATTATGTCAATACTTTCTGCATATCCCTAGCATCAGAATGTTCTTTTCCACTCAATTTGCTGCCTTCAATGGCTTTTGGCACGGGCTCTTCCAAGAATGTGAAGATTAAATCCTAGGAGGATACTGGTCAATCAGTGGTAATAAATCTACCCAGATTCTCCCCCCCCCCCATCCCCAGTGTAAATCTGGGGTAAAATGACCTAAAGGATTCATGATAATCTAGAATTTCATTCACGAAAACTAGTGAATGGCACATATGTGGGCAGGAGATGTTTCTTTGCCCATAAAATGAAACAACACAGGCAAGTGCTCACATACTAGATCATATTTGCCAACTGTTTAGGGGGCTAGACATGGAGCCAGGATAAATATCACATCTTCCTCCCTAAACCAACGCTTCTTTAGTAACCACATGTTTTTAGGTCTTTTAACATTTTTCAGTTAAGAATTCTCAATATTGCAAACTATAGGTGGCAGAAACTGGGCATCAGAAATATGGAGGCAGCCTTGAACAAAAGGGAGAAGGCTCAGCAGCCTTTGGAAGCGGGATTAGTCTGTCACAGAAAGGTCTGGAAAAGCCAAGTTACACACAATTAATGGAACAATATAACAATCTGTCTTCAGCTGGCCAGGCAGTCCTGTCATTTGTCCCTCAGCTGCAGAACAACTTTGTACTCTGTGATTTTGTGTCACTGTCTCTGCTCCATACTGATTGCATTTTCAGTGAAATCTATATTTCCCTGCAACTGATTCTGTTTAAAAGAATATTTCAAGAATAATGGCTTTTCTTGGAATTCAGCCTCAGTCTTTTTAGATTATTTCTGAGTCTCTTATATTGATCCTTCTTGCACACTTTTAATATCATAAGGGTACAAAAAGACAAGAACAACTAGTGCACAGAAGAGACCCCGTATTGTAACTAAAATGCACTGGAGATAACAGATCACTTCGACTTTTAAAGTTCTAATTATATTGCTCAATTCATTCATAGTTGCATACCATTTCTTTTCCAGGGATTAAGCACCTATTTGTTGAGTGAACAATAGAACCATTTAACTTGTAAATGATTGCACCTGTGGAGGTGAGGCACCATGCCAGGGGGCTGTGCTCTACCAGCCTCTCAGGGAATGTGCAGAACTTGCCTTTATCTCTTCCTGATTTATTAATGAAATTTAATTCCTGCACCCTTTATTATATTTTATATATATTAATCAAACTGGGAATTGGAAAGGTCCGAAGATGTTTGTCCGAAGTCATATACTATAGTAGGATTTGTCAAGAGACACACAGAACTTGGGTTCAAGTTCTCCCTGAGTGATTTGACAAGTTTCCTAACCATTCTAACTGGAAATAGAGCCATGTGAATTAAATCAAATATTTACTGGGATTTAAACGAGCTATTCTTTGTAAAGTATTTAGAACAGTAACTGGCACATGTTAGGAGCTTAATAAGTACCTTTTAAATATAAAAGAAAATATGGTCACAAAGCAAGGGAGGAGACTGAGTCAAGATGTAATCAGGACAGTTGTTTGCCAAAGACATAGCTTTCCTGCTTCCTTTAGATACTTAGATAAAAATCACAAAATCTGGGTTCTTGAAATAATTGAGGCAATGGAGTATACATATGAATATGCATATACATTGAGTTCCCACTTGGGTTTGATACCACTTTCCTCTTTTCACATAGTCTGAAGACCTGAAAAGCATGAAGGGGCATTGTTCATATAGATCTTAGGCAAGCCAGCCACTCACTAGGAGATAGGTAGAAAATTTCTGAAGGTAGAAAGCTGCTGAACAGCTTGCAATTGTTAACCAAATCAAAATTCCAATTTAACACTAGCTGCATCAAATCCTCCTGTCTCCTAGGACACTAAGTATACATTTTGAGCAGTAACAGATCCACTGATGTTTATTTACAAAGCTTTAGACCATGGTTTGCTGTGATTCATGCAGAGGTAATGAAGGAAGAAGTATTCGAGTGAGGTGGATTCTCTCTTGCTTGAAAAGAGATGGTGTAACAGAAGGTAGAATTTGTGTTCCAGCTCTGTCAATGTGTTTCTGGACCTTGGACTAGTCCATTCTCACAAGCAGACTTTTCTGACTTCAACCTAAAGTTGGTGAATTCTTGATTTTTCTTTTTTTTCTTTTAGTCATGGGGCTTGGACTCTGGGCCTGGGCACTGTTCTTGAGCTATTCAGCTCAAGGCTACCTACCACCTTACCCCTTGAGCCACAGCACCACTTCTGGTTTTCTAGAGGTTAACTGGAGTCTCATGGTCTTTAGTTTCCAGGCAGGCTTTGAACCGATAATCTCAGATCTCAGCCTCCTGAGTAGCTAGAATTAAAGATGTGAACCACTACGCCCAGCTCAATTCTTGATTTTCTTCTATTTTTTTCTGATTTGATAGGGTGTAGAGGTTTAGAGAGCAGGGAAAGGAAAGCTAATGTGGGACACATTCATCTTTGTGGTTCTGTGTTGACAGGCAAAGCAGTGAATTCCTTCTCCCAAAGGCAAGCTCCAGTGTCCTTACAGACCCATTCCACCTCATGATTCAAAACTTGGTTGAGAGGTAACATTCTCTTTGCATTTAGAAATAGAAATCTTATTCTTCCAATTGGTTCATAGAATGACTAAAGCATGCTCTGCCTGAGGTGTAGGTAATAATGATATTGATTATATTTTGACAAAAGTGAAACCTGAGGTAATTCTAAACTGCCAGAAGACACTGTAGTTGTGAGAGAGGGAAGCTACATTTCAAGTTGGTGTTTTATCCATTTCTTTGCTGGATTTTTCTGTTGTTATTTTATCTTACTCTTCTCAATCCAATCAGGCAATCCTTCCCATGTCCTTCTGTTTTCTTTTTTGTTTGCTTGAATTTAATTCACAGTTATGAGCTATACATGCATTCTCAATGGAAGCAATATTGCACTGAAGAGAGGAGAGAAATTCTTCAGAGGGTAAAAAATCTGACTTGTTTTTATGTATAAAGCACACATATGGTACATGAGCAGATATAAAATATATATGTGTGTATTAAAATTTCAGGGTGGAGAGAGATTAAGAAATTTAAACAGCTGTTTTAGAAAGGCAAGAATAAAAGAAAAGGAGACAGGAGACACTAAGCTAGCCAGTGATTGACATGGATAAAATAAGAGCAAGAAACAAAAGCATCATGATAGTTCATCAACTGAGGCTCTGAGGAAATAAAAGTTGGTCCAGGTACTGGGACAGTGAAATGCAGCATTCAGAGATGATTGGGGCAGCCAGGAAGGACAGTCACATAGGATCCTTGATTTTATCATTACCTCCAGCACTCCCCACATCTCAGGCTGTTTTCAGCTAGAAGCCTTATGATATATTAAAGAAAAAAAAGGAAAAAATATTACAGTCTAAAGAATTAAAAGATAGAACCTGGTCCTGTTTCTACCACTTACTGGCTTAGAAAAATCACCACCTTTCTCGACCCCAATTCCCTTGCCTATAAAAATTCAGAAAATAATCCCTGCTCAGCCTATGTCACAAGAATCTGTTAAGAATCAGGTGAGATAATGTGAGTGACAGGATCATAACAGCTTAGAGGTCTGGTGGGAAGATTACAGTCAGTGGAAGAAGCTCTTAGGGTGGTGATGATTTGAGCTGTGTGGTGGCAACCTACACACAATTCCAAAGGCCACGTGCCCCAAGCTTTCCTTAAATTCTGGCTGTTTGTCATTGTTGGGACAAAGTCCCTTGTGACTCCTTTGTTGAGTACACATCTAGTAGGGATGGCCACAGGATGAAAAGGAGAAGGCTGTTTACAGTTGAATAAAAGGCCCTCATTTCACTTGACTTCCCTACTATGCAGTCTGACCCCACTGTGCCAAATTCTCCATAGGAAGTAGTTACTTCAGCTCAGGGTTGCTCTATGGTCTCACCTCTTAAATGGGTGTACCTGTGGCTGCCTTGCAGGCCTTCAAGAAGATTATTAGAGATCACGTGCATGGACTCTGCCAATATGATAAC
This sequence comes from Megascapheus bottae, assembly GCF_031878675.1. Lineage (NCBI taxonomy): Eukaryota > Metazoa > Chordata > Mammalia > Rodentia > Geomyidae > Megascapheus > Megascapheus bottae. The sequence continues at coordinate 27,119,960 of NC_143515.1, forward strand.
CAATAGAAAATGCCCAAACAAAGCTAATTCCACATGTGTCCCTTCCCCTAAAGTAGTCATATACTGTGTTTAGAAAAGTAAGGAAAAAAAAATGGCATGAGGAACAATTGTTTCTAGAAGTAGAAACTAAGTGGAGGACTGAAGCGATTAACTTAAAGAGGACAGTAGATGTTGCTTAAAATATATCTGTATAGAAGGAAGAATCGGAAGAGACTAGTAGTAGATACCATCACAGGGAATAATTAGCAGAGAGGTAAGATCAAACGGAGAGGACCTCTCTCTGCTGTTTGGGTCAGCTGCTTAGCTAAGGAAGAAATGACTAAAATACCTTCAAATAAGACCTGCTACACATAGAAGATGCACTGAAACTTTCCTTGGGTTGCAGCTTTACTCTACTAATAATTTTTAATTTAATGGTGCTTCTCAGCTCTGCTAATAGATTCCACATTCCCTTCTCTCTCTCTAGACATATCTCTCCTGCTTGATCTCCTGAGAGCTTAGATACTTCTGGAAGAGGGTGGGAAATCTATCTTGGCTCAATGATAGGTACTTACTGCATTCTATCATTGCCATCAAAAGAACACGCGTTGCGTTCTGGACTTTCAAACACATCTCCCTTTGGTCCTGTGTCTATCAGTCTATGAGGTAGCATTCTTGGATTCCTGCAGCCAATCAGCTCTGAATTCCAGCAAAATCTAGCCACACAAACATTAACAAACAGCCCGTTGAGTTCTACCTCCAGAGCCACCAGCCCAACAGAAGGGGAATTAAAACAAAGTATGTGAAAGAGAAAGAATCTGTTTTGTTGGTTTACTCTTTTTAAGCTTTGGGGAAGAGAGAAGGGAGACAGGATGGAGAGTAGAGGGAGAGAAGGGGGAGGGAGAGGGAGAGGGAGGGGGAGGAGGATGGGGAGAGAGAGAGAGAGAGAGAGAGAGAGAGAGAGAGAGAGAGAGAGAGTCGTCTTGTTAGCTGCTGCCTTGCCAAGCTTCCTCCCCTCCCTTCTCCTTTCCTTGCTTGTCCAAGCACTCCACCGTCTGTGCAGACTGCATAACAGCAATTTCTGGAAACAGGCAGAGAAGAATCTGGGCCAGTCCAGAGGGAGTGGAATCCTGATATCTGTGTGGTAGAGTTTTAGATATTTGATATTTCACCTTAATTCTTTTAACTACTGCCAACTCTTTGAAGCACATCTGTTACCAACAGCTTCTGTTTGTAAAAATGAGACTGAAGGTATCCTCTCCAGAGACATTTCTGAATCTTCTCTGTAGTTTGACACTTCCACTAACAGCTTGGCTCACAAAAGTACGACTGTGGTAAATATTAAAGAATGTTAATAAAAATGAGATAAAACACCTAGGGAACTTTCTTCTCCCCCCAAAATTTCTTCTTTGCTCACAACTAAAGTTTATCTCGACAGAAAATTTACTTGGGAAATTCACATCTTTTCCCAAAGAAATTTTCCAATAGCAAATATAAATTTGTAGCAATCACTAAGAGGTTTTTAATCCCTGTGCCAAGGAGGCCAAAAATGACTTTTCATTTCCAACATAAACAGGCAGGCAGGGGGAGAAACTTTGAGAATCAAGATTGAACCTTGAGATGGTTATTAAGTCATTAATTAGGAAAATAATTGCCTGGGCCCATGTATCTGTGCTCTCAAGTAGGATGAAATACAAAGTAAATGTACCTTGCACTGATATTTGATCTGGTTAGCATAGATTTTATTTAAACCCATCAGGGGGTGAGTTAAGCACATAACGTAAGATGAAATATGCTCATTTCTCTTTGTCCTTGGGGTTTAGGGCACTAAAGAATGAAAAAAGAAAAATCACTGGGCTTTGGAATACAATAGGACTTAGATCTGAAACTTAGCTCCTCAATACACCAGCTGAAGAAAGCGACTCAAGCCTTCATTAGTCTCAAAGTATTTTAGCATTTCTCCTTGGATGTTGATGACAGAATCAGTAACACCTTTTATAAATGCATTTATAAATTATTAGCATCATCAATATCAATATTACTTTCTCCTCTTCCTCCTCACAAATATAGCTATTACAATGAAATATGTACTGATTACACAATGAACCTCTTTAAAATCATATTTGTACTAGCATGTTATTTAGTTCATGGATGTCTGCTTGTGCTTAGCATTAGAAGAAAAAGAGTTCAGAAAATGGTTTCCTAAGGGTACCTGAGGGGAAGGAATCATCTCACAGGGAAAGGAGAGGAAGGAAATACTTGAAGGAGGTTGCTGATTCCACTAGGGAAAAATCATATACTATATACATGATATTATTTTTATCTGTGTAAAGTTCAGTGCGAACACAGAATGGTTATAGGAGGTTACCGCTATATCTAAATGAATCCATAGGTACCTAAATTCTTTCTGACACCTATTCAAATTTGCATGATGACACAACATCCAGCTCAAGTCCAAGTAATATCTATGAAGCATTTCCCAATGCTTCTTAGCTCATTGTGCTCCTTCCCCTCACCAACAGAAAGTGTTAGCGAGTCAGTTTCCTTCATATTCAGGTTAACCACTCTGAACAGCATAAAGGCATCTCTTCTTATTGTCCATATTATTAATTTACTCATAGGTCATGAATGCATTGTGTGTGTGTGTGTGTGTGTGTGTGTGTGTGTGTGTGTGTGTGTGTGTAGTCATATTATGCACTATTTATGGTCATGGAACAACTCACCTTCATCAATTCAGTTACCTCAGGGCACCATAGGTGAAGAAAACAGACAAGTGCTTAAAGGTTTCCAGATCGATACCATGGCTACAAGGGTCATATATACGATAAAAACCATAGGCAGTAACAAACCTATGCTCTATTTCAGGCATAACAAAGTCTTCCAAGACATCGCAGGAAAAGATTTTCCTAATTCACGCAGTAGGGAGAACGCTGAAAGAGGTTTGACAAAGAATGTGGGCCACACACTGGATCATATCAGGAGGGATTTGATAGGCAGAATGGGGAAAAAAAGTGAACAGTGTTTTACAAGGGAATAACCCACAATATGCAATAACATGGCAGGTGAGCAAATGTGAAGTAACAGCCAAGTTCATGTTCATCTGTTCAGCAGCATGTGATGATTTCATTTTCATATAAGGTGATATTTCACCAGCAGGACAATAGAATGGAATTCTATCACCTTTCAATAAGAAGTGGATCATCCTTGCTGCAACAGGATGAGTTAGTGAGAAAACACCAATCACTCATACCCTCTTCCTGTACAAAGCATGAAAAGGAGACCAGAATCCAGTTGAATTTCCTAAGGTCTCCAAGGGAAGTGTATCAACTCACTGGAAAAAACGGGGAAAGATGTATTTGAAGGTTTTTACTGGAGCGTCTACAGCAACAAACCAGAACATATGAAATGGGAAGAAAGATGCGGTTGCCACATCTGAGACTGGAGTAAAAATGTCATTACTACCAGCAAGGAATTAGGAGATAGAAGATATGAAGTGTTCATAAAGAGATAGAATCACAGTTACAAATAAGCCATTCTAAGAAAAGATTAGCACCAAAGTGTGACATAAACCAATTGTTCTGCTGCTTTTGGGGGCTCACGCAGGTACAGATAAAGAACAGGCAAGTGGGTGGCCCACTGAAATCAGAGAACTTTTCCTGAGAAAATCTGGACCAATATTGTATCTCCACTGCACCATCAAGAACAACTGATATAGTAAGAAATTCCTAATAGTTATTCACCATCAATTTTGAAATAAAAATTAACCCTTATTCTGATTTATATTTTGTACCTATTTCAGTGACATACTATACATACAGACAACAAGCCTACATATATAACAGTGAAGAAAATAATTCTTTTAAACTATTTACTGACTTAAATCGGTGGCTAAAAATCTTGCTCTTGAGAGCTCTGCCAATAAAAGTAGCTTGTATTTTTCACTGCTTCTTAACAAACCCATTTGCCAGATGCACATTCCTATCACTCTATCATTCTCAGATTCATAAAGAGTTATTTGGAGGATCTCATTGATTTGATTACCATAAACCAGAAGCTCTTCATTTTGTTTTCGTCAGTCCTAAGGCTTGAACTCAAGGCCTAGGCATTATCCCTAAGCTCTTTTGTGGATGGCTAGTACTCTACCAGTTTGAACCACAGCTTTACTTCTGGTTTTCTGGTGGTTACTGAAGATAAGAATGCCTTGGAGTTTCCTGCTGGGTTATCTATGAACCAAACCCTCAGATCTCAGTCACCTGAGTAGCAAGAATAACATATGCGCCCCCAGCACTCAAGAAACTGCACTTTTTATGAGGTCTAGTGAATTCTCCCCCAGAAGCAAACAGAGACTGAGCAGATTTTGTATTTGAATCTCTGATGAGCCATCATCCTTGTCTGGGCTTCTTACAATTCATTATTTTAAAAAAACAACAACTAAAAACAATAACAACAACAACAACAACAACAAAACAGATCCTGAATGAGCACTCTAGGATGTGTTCAAATATTAAATAATTTATAGTCATTCTGAAAAGTCCCCAATCCCTTCAGATCACTGGAGCCAAGAGGAAGCATTTCAGCAAATAGCCAATAGTATTTTATGGCTCTCCTGAGAAAGCAGGGAGTAGGGATGATTGTTTCCCTAAAGCATTTCAAAAAGAAACACCTCAAGAGGGAAAAAGCAACTCACAAGGAAATAAATACTACTATATTTTTGTCTCTCAGAAACATCTAAGAGTCCTTCACTAATCAAAATGTGCTCTTATTTAATGAAGTTAAATATATAAAAGGAGGAGAGTTCAGCATGTGACTACACAGTGCCCAAGGCTACAATGTCCTCATATACTACGCGGAATTGGGCTAGGAGATAGGATCTACAAATAATATTCTTAAATCATGAGTAGTACATAGGTTTTCAGTGCACTGATTAGTTTGCATAGATTCACTTAGGTGTTGACTTCCTCAGGATTGTAATGTACAAAAGAACAGAAGGTAGCCAGTTCATCCCCAATTGTGCCCTTGACATACCTGGGGACATCCAACATTTGATAACCTCCCCAACACCTGAAGCATGGATGGCATTAATAATACTAATTCAGTATTTGTTTTGTATTTTGTAAGTACAAATTCTTGCAGTCAAACATAGGATCCCACTGGACTAAGTCAGCAAAGGAAGAAAGGATAGAAAAGGAAGTAAATATGATTTTAAGTTATACACGGAACGGCCCTTGACCTTACCACCTAATCAGACTGGTGCCATTTACCTTGTAGAGGAACAAAGGTGGGTAGGCATTGTTGAACTGATGAGGCAACCAAAGCTCACAGAAAGTAAGTCAATGCAAAAGATGCCATTCTTCTTAGTCTAAGACTAACAAAAATAGAAGAACCTGTACAAGCAGAAAGAGTAGCCTGAATCTCAACTTAGGATAAAGAAGTCTTCTATTTTCACTAAGCAGATCTCCCAGAGTCTAGACCATGATGTAGAACTTCCAATACATTGACCATTTTATCCCACCTGGGCAAGGGAGCATCTAAATCTCTCCTCATAATAGAATGTGAGACACTATGACAAGGTACTTGCTCATAGAAATAACCACCATCAACACATTTAAAAAATCATTATTCAGTTCTGTCCACTGATGGATATCATGAGAGTTAGAAGCAGAAAACTAAAAAGCCAGGACAAAAAAATAGGTAAGTTTCCAAAAGGGGGAAAAAAGCACTTTGTATAACTGTACAATATCAGTTGGAAGATAGCTTCAAAGTTACCCAATATGATGCTCTCCTTAAATAGAGGAAAAGTCATCATGGTTTTATCTATAACTCCTTGGATAAAAAGAATTTCAACACTCATCACTGCATCAGGGTTAATGCTTATCTTGGAGACAGCACTCAGTATCTGTGCAGCACAGAGGGACAGATGGAAAACAGGGCTCTCTTAAGTATATTTGCTCTCACCCTTCATTGCAACACCAAAATGCTGTATGGAGCTGAGAGCCCCCCTCTGATTACGTGGCTCAGATGGACAAGCTACCAAAGCTATTTGTTTCTGACGTCCCCCATTAGCTTGGGTATGACTTAATATTTATCTCCTGCCTTTCTTCTTATTCCCACCCCTCACATCTCTGTCTCTGTTTCTGTCTCTCTCTAGTTCCCTCTGTCTTACACACTTACACACACACACACACACACACACACACACACATCAATGTATAGTGATTAATGTGTCAGGAGATAAAAACCATTTCAGTCTTCAACAGAGCAATCTGTCCTCCACTGTTACCTTTAAATAGTATTGTTTTTTTTTTTCAGGAAGAGAATTGTAGTCTGGAGAAGACTGCATTATTCCTTCTTTCTTCACCTGTGTAGTTTGTTGTTGCTGACTCATACCACTTATTTCTTAGGTCAGCCAGTGGGATTTTCTTAGGTCCGTAGCAAACATAATAACATTTAAAAATTGCATGCATAGTAGGACACACTCCTTGACTGATCCTGGGAATCTTGAGGGTCCTGCAATGCATGGTCCTCGCCGGCCAGATGGGTAACAAGAGGACCTACCCAGAACCACCAAGCACATAGGTGAGACTCTCAAACACACTGAACCACTAGGGATAATCAGAACTAGAAAACTGAGCCTAGCTCAGTTACTAGTGCACAGAACCATTAATGAATAGGTTGTTTTTATTTTAAGATACTAAAGATACTAAGAATTTAAAATGTTTTTTTTTTCACAGCTAAATCTAATAGGTATACAATCCTAAAATATATAGCTTACATTGTAAATTTATTATTGGGAGACATTGTCTTAATCTGTCTGTATTATTTCATTTTTTTTCTATGGACACTGAGGGACATATTGTTATTTCTGTTTTGTAAAGTTTAAAGAGGTTAATGAATATATGTTATCGTATGTGGCAGACATTCAACCTCAATCGTTCTAATCACAAAAGACTGTCTTTTTCTACTCTCTAATTCAGATAGGTAATATCTGTAAATGGGCATCTCACAATCTGAACAAAGACAGGATTGGTGGAACCTCTGGGAAACTGACTGTCAGAGGCCAGGAAAGAGATGTAAATTTCTGCTGTAACTGTCTTATTGTTATAGGATATTGTAAGTTCCAGGCCCAAACTTCCAGGCTTGCATGCGTCGGATCTGGCTTCTTACTTCTATATGCCAAACAGAAAGACACAGTGAAACCAAACCTTTGGGCTCTCCTAGCAGAGATTTACAATAGAGCAAAACTTAGACACATAAGGCCATATAGGATAATGCTAAATAAAATGACCTCCAGGATATAGAAACAGAAACCATATAATGAGTGATTGTTGTCCTTAATGTACTATGTTATCTCTCATCTCTTTTGCTGTCCCTTTGGTTATCTCATATTGTTACGGTATTTCACCTTGTTATCTGATATATTGTATATATGCTTATTTGGTTATTTGAAATCATATAGGGAAGGGGGGAAAACAAGATGAGGGGCGGGGGTAGGGGGAGGGAAATGAGGACCAAGACATGAAAAAGTATACCAATGTTTGTGAAGTAATGCACCTTCTATCTGGTGAATATAATGTAACCCTTCTATTAATTACAATGAAAATATATGAAAAAAAGAAAGATACAGTGAAATTATCACATGGCACACACTGTACTTTAAGTTCCTTTTCAGCCATCTTTTGGTTGCAGACATGCATTATAGATTTAGATAGACAATGAATTAGTAGTAAAAAAAAGATATATGTATAATTATTAAGTTATAGCCACTGGTAATTTCCAGTGGTCCAAGTGATTGGCAGCAGACACAGGTGGTCTGGCAGCTCATTTTCTCAGGATTAGTTAGGAGAAGTGTTATTACAATAATGATCAATGATGCCTAGTAGGTGGTCTGGGTCCTTCTTTGATTCCAAGATGTGTGCAAAGCAATTGTAAGAAAGAAAAGCTCAGCAAGACACAGACTACCTAAGAGGCCCAGGTGACAGGGTAGACAGAGAAATACCAAGATCTAGGGAAATGTGAAAGGAAGCCAAGCCTGCACGATGGGCTATATGGAATGTAGGTATGAAAACTGATTTCTCAAGACATTACAGTGAGCATGACATTTTATCCACAGTTCAGGAAAGATACAAAAAAAAAGGAGATAGCAAAAAAGGGAGATAGTAAGCCAACGAAATCCTCTCTAATTCCACATAAGCCTGTCCAAACCCCACGCTGGTTCAGCAGCTGTAGCAGGAGCACCATGACAATTGGCCTAGCTGCACATTGTGTCTGTTCTGGTATGGACATTCTAACCAATTGCTTTGGAACTGAATGTCCCTCAATTTACAAAATTTCTTTTATAACCAAATAAGAATCACCTTCACTTTCACTTTAACCTCATGTATGATGTTTTCATTAACTATTAGTAAGAGCTATGAGATCTATAGATGATATCTAAAACCAGGACAGCCTTAGGAAGGATTTTATCTCTACATCTTGAGGTTTGGCTCAACTCTAGGTAATGACAGCGCTGGATTTCAGTCTCTTCCGACATTTGGAGATGAAACATTTCAGAATTTTGTAGCCAACTAGTAAATGTAAAATTGGCCTAAAGATTACTTTTCTAGATGAGGAAAGAAATATGAAAGCAAGCTATATGAAAAATACAGACGGAGGAGAATTACAAAGGGGTGACATGGATGGAGATGCATTATATTCATAAACTGACATACTGAATTGAAACCCTTTTGTACAACTACTTAAAGATAATTATAAAAAAAAGAAGATGCAGAAAGGAAAACAGAAAAACACACACTTTCCTTAAAAAAGATTCCTAATATTAATTGCCTGAATGCTATTTTTTTCTGTTACCAAATTAGCATTTTGCATTCCAAAAGATGGTTGTGAAGGATATGGAAAAGATCCTCTAATACAATTTGCAGCAAAGAAAAATATTATGACATATTAATTTAAAGTATTAACTAGTATGCTAAGCAAAATATATACCATTAAATAAATTGTGATATTTCTACATGTTATGTATTTTTTTAACTAATTGGTCCTGTTGAACACTAAATTATAATTTCATTTTTCCCCTAAAAATCTTGTACACTTTTACTCTCTGGATATCCTTTTTTCCCCTTCCCCCTCTCTCACCCCTTCTCTCTCTCTCCCCTCATCTCTCTAAAATATTCTTGTAAGGAGTCTGACAGACTCATAATCTTTGTAATTTCCTGGGATAGTACTACTGGGGTGAATGACATATCAGATTCCATACTAATTCATCAATTTTTAATTAACAATATCAACAACTCCTTTTTCATTACTGATAACATGTTTTACTGACTACAGAAGAATTTTTTTTATCATAAAACTTATCTCAAAGGCTCTATCTACTGCAATAAAAAGAAATCGTCATTCAATCATCACTTTAATGACTGATCATTTTTCCCCCTCACTAAAATTAAATCATGAAAGCCATTTAATTAAATTGGATGGTAATTGAATGACTTTAATCATGCAATGAACAAAAACGAAGGACACGTTTTTGCAAAGCCAACAACATGTAATGACATGGGTGACCAGGATGGCAAATCCTGAGAGCATTCAAGTTGATGATCATCTTGCCTTTGGGTATCTCCAATAAAACAACTACTATTAAAAAAACATTTCATTCCTTCCAGCTGCTGGCTTTCAATAAATGAATCAACACATCAATGAGATGCCACAGGTGATGACTTGAGTGAGGTTCTTATGAAGAGTTAAGAAAAGAAAAGCCAGTGTCCGTGAAGAATTCTACATTCTAAGACAAAAATTAGCTTCTCTATGGATTCCAAAATTATTCATGTAATAGGTACTTATGATATAACTTCTATAGGCGGAGTAAAGAGGTAACTGTCATTCAAGCAGGGAGACATTTAGCCCAAAAGACAAGTGCAATATGAACATACTAATGTAGCAACAAAGCTAATGACATCTTGGAGGAAAGATCAAGGAATGCCTTTGGGAGAATCTAGGAAAATTCACCAAGAAGATCACATATGAGTTGAATTTTAAGAGTTAGGAAGCTCTTTTGGCAAGGCAAGCCATCGTAGAGAGAGTGTTAAAACCCATGACAACATGCTCAGAAGTTCACATAGGAAATGTTTATTAGGAAGAACTGATGAGAAATAAGAGGAAAGAAAAATTAGATAGACATCATCCTCAATAGAGAAATGTTGATATTCAAAAGCTGTATGATGGTGTGGTTTGATTAGTTTCTTGGCAAGATCTTTCTGGAAGCAGTGTATTAAGTGGTGTTGCAACTTAGACCAGTGAGCAGGAAAAGAGAAAAAATAGTACAAAGAAACAAAAAAATGACTTTTAAGTATTTTAATGTTTTCTAAGATCCCAGATACCCTAAATGATGAGCATTGAAATGTGGTGTTATAGGTCCTTCATAATGATAACAAAGATGAATAATGCTGAATTTATTTTTATGAAAGAAAGATTCCAGGACAAAATTTTATAATGCCCTTAATACTTCCTTAGACATTAAAGAACATCATCGTTACTTGTATCTCCACGTATACCACATTATTATTCATATTTTTATTCTATATCCTGACCTTGTATATCAAATTTTCTACAAAATGTGACCCTATCACCACTAAGAACCTGTTCCATGTCATTTCTCCTAGTCTCATCTATTTAGTTAGGTATTTACTTTGTAAAGCAATTTGTTAAAAAAAAAAAAAAGCCTGCCAAGCCAGCGCAGTGGCTCATGCCTGTAATCCTAGCTACTCAGGAGGTTGTGATCCAAGGATCAAGGTTCAAAGCCAGCCCGGGCACAAAAGAACCTGAGACTCTTATCTCCAGTTAACTTCTAGAAAAGGGAAAGTGGGTCTTGGCTCCAGGCTAGGGAGGTAGCCTTGAGCTGAAGAGCTCAGGGACAGGACCCAGTCTGAGTTCAAGCCACATTACCAAAAAAAAACCCTCCCCAAACCTGACAAAAGTTCAATAAATTCACTCAACTTGTATTTGTAGAGCATTTCCCATGAGCTAAACACTAAGCATTGGGATACAACACTGTGCAAAATAAACAACACAAAGCCCATGATCTTCACCAAGTTTCCTTTCCAGTGGTAATAATGCGGTAGACAAAGAAAAGAATGTAAGAACACCATAAATAAGGAAAAGGTAAAAGGGTAGACAATGATCTATGACACAGAACAAAAAACAGAAGAATCAAATTAAAAATGGAAGTAAGTCAAATGAAATATTGAAGGAGAAGAAGAAAAAAAGTAGACAGATACAGGATCTAAACCGGTCAGATAATTGCAAGGCACCTAAGTATATGTGTGGTAGGTATTTATCATGGTTCTTATTGATGTTTAGGGTTTTGTTTTGTTTTGTTTTTTTTTGCAGTCCAGAGTGTGTCAGACTATATAATAAGGTGCTGAGCTCTTAGTATGTGCCATCACAGGCATCAAAGGTTATTTGAAACTGTAGGAAATAGGCAGAAAAAGGGTGATGGAGAGTTATGGAGGAGTTGAGAACTGAGAGCTGCAGTGGAGGGACTGGCTTTAAAGACTACTTATTTTTTGGAGCTTGATCTGAGTGAGATACACAATGGAGAATAGACAGAATTAGGTTTCAATAAGAGCAATGGTGGAGATATAGAGAGACCAAGGCAGATCGCTATTGTACTAACTCAGTTAGTTGAATGTCACATCAGGTTCTTGGCAGTAGACACAGGAGGAAGTGGATAGATTCTGATCATATTTTGAGGGTAGAGTTGACAATAAGAGTTGACAATTCAATAGTATATTGAATTCGGAGCATGAATGTCAAGAATTATTCTGTGTAGTGAAGCAATAAAAAAATAGAGAGTTGGCAAGTTAACCTTTCCTCTCATTCACCTATTTTACATTGAGACTTATGGATAAACTTTTTAAATACATAAATCTTTTCATATTTCTTATTTATATTTTCATATCTTCTTATTTTTGAGCATTTTTGTATCTTTTAAAATTCGTGTGTGTGTCTTACTTATTTTTGTTTGTTCTCTTGTAGTGCTGAGAATTAATTCTGTGACTTTTCCATGTTGGGCAAATATCCATCACTGAGCAAGATGCATACTCTAGTTCCTATGTCTTAATCCTGTCCCATCTCTCACTTTCTTTCCTTTTCTCCTAGGCTTCTGAGTGTTAAGAGTAAATGGCAGTTTACACGTTCTAAACTGGGTAATTTTCCTAACTGAAACTTCTCCGTATACTACTGTTAAGGCTTGTTCAAAATTCCAAAATTAGATCTTAAAGCATTTATTTATTCTATATAATTTTATATTTAAATTTTATTTTTAATTGACAAGAAATGATTTAGTACATTTGTGCAGTCCAATGTGATGGTCTGGTAATTGTATACAACAGAAAATTTTAACCATCCTATCTCTAAGATTTGGAAACAAGAGCTTTGTCCTGTGTGATTGTTGTTCTTGATGTACTATGTTAATTCTCTTCTCTTTTGTTGCCTTTTGATTAATCTCATATTGTTACTGTATCTGAATTTTTTACCTGGTATATTGTCTATGCGTTTACTTGTTTATTTGAAATAGGAGAGGGAAGGGGGAAAATAAGAATACTGGGAGGGGTGGTTGGGGAGGAGGGAAATGGGGACTAAAACATGAGAAGGGTTATCAATATGTGAGAAGTAATGCACCTACTATCTGGCGAATGTAACTGCAACCCCTGTATATATTACCCCAACAATAAAAAATAAGAAAAAAGTTGACCATCCTAATTATTTATCACTTTATCAATTGATCATATTTTTGTAGTCTTTTGAGGACTTTTTTTAAATAACACATATTTGAAGAGAGAAACATTGACTCTACTTTCAAATAATTAGCTGAGGTTGGGATTCTGGAGTTACTAAAAAATATTATCTAGCTAAAAATTGAGGCTCAAATAAATAATAAATTATTGTTAATATAAGCTGCCTCTAATATGGTATGAAATTTACTTATACTCTGAAAGAATTAGTTTATCAGGAATTCAAATTCAATTATTATAGTTGCTCTATTTTTAAGTTAACATATATGGAGTTCTTCCCAGCTACCCTGGGACTGAACAAAAAATGCAGAAAAAAATGAGGAAAAATGGGCTAGAAGCGTAGCCTAGTGGTAGAGTGCTTGCCTAGCTTACACAAAGCCCTAGGTACCACATGTTCAGAAAAAAAAAAAAAAGCCAGAAGTGGCACTGTGGCTCAAGTGGCAGAGTGCTAACCTTGAACAAAAAGTGTCCAAGAACAGTGCTCAGACCCTGAGTTCAAGCCCTAGAACTGGCAATACATACATACATACATACATACATACATACATACATACATACATACATACATACATACGAAGAGAAAGAAGAAAGTGCTTCATTATCTCTCTTTTTTCCCCCTAGATTGGACTTCTAAGACTAGGTCATAAATAAACAAAACTTCTTAGGCTCTAAAACTGAAATTTGCAAACATCAGTGATGGTCCTGGAGGAAATAAACATAAGAAAGATTTAAATAAAATGTTCAGCCTTTGGAAATCATATTTTGAAAATATAGCCAACTCTGTAATTAAGTTCCAAATTATTTGGTATAGTCAGTTTGGCTAACAGATGGAATGATATTTTTGCTCAACTTTTATCCTCGGAGTAAGTTTCCAGAAACCCTGAGCAGTGCATTTCTAGATTATTTCTTGAGTGGCAGTTACATGTGTCTAATAATTTACCAGAATCATTGAATTTCTTGAAATGAATTCAGGGAGTGGTTATTTACATAGTCATGAATAATACATCTATAAAGGGAAGAGAAGCATTTGGGAAATACTTTTTTTAATGATGTATTACAGTAATGATAAGTAATTATATATCAACATAGTAACAATGAGATTTTACTATGTCCATTTTAAAAAGACTTTATCTCCTAGTCTACTGTGGGTCTTATTCCAGGAGAATAAAATCTAAAGAGGTTGATCCTCCATCTACAAAACAGACAGCACTCACTCAAACATTCTTACAGATTAGTCTAAGATATACCATTTGCCAAATGAGATACCATGAAACTTTAATTTTTCCCATTTTAATATGAAAATCTCTTCTAGATTAATATTTAGTGATTGTTTTATATACTTGAACATTTTGCCACTCAAAGAAATACCTAAGGCAGCTATCTTCATCTATCTTGTGTGTGAAAAAGAAAAGATAGTGCAGGAGTTTGGCCTAGTGTTAAGAGTGCTTGTCTAGCATGCATAAAGATCAGGGTTTGATTCCTTGGCATCACATACATAGAAAAAGCTGGAAGTGGTGCTGTGGCTCAAGTGGTAGAGTTCTAGCCTGAGGAAGCCCAAGGATAGTGCTCAGGCTTTGAGTTCAAGCCCAGGACTGGCAAAAAAAAAAAAGGAAAAATAAATAATAAAGTGTTACCTACTGTGGTAACACTTGTATCTGAAAGATTCTTCCCATGTACCAAATTGTATTATTGGTGCTAAGTGAGTGGAGACAGTTTCCAACCTTTGTAAACCTACACATATCCATATCGGCACTACCATCAGCACTCCATGTTTTATAAATATATTCTTCAATTTTACAATCACCAAGGCAGAAAGAAGCTGTTGGTTTTTGTTTTTAGATAGAAAACCATTTTCCTATATTTACATCTTCCTCTCATCTCAAAATCTTCTCTCATTCCACAAACATTAAACTAGTCACATAACTGATGGGACATCTCAGATTACAAGATAGATTGCATTTGGCATGATACATAAACAATAACATTTCTGAGCAGTAAACTCCAACTTTATTTCTTGACTCTTCACTCCACTTAACTACTAACCTCTATCAAACTGCCAAAGTGTTAAGCAATCACCTGAGACTACCAGAGAAGCTACCATTTAAATAAGTCCTATGATGAGTAAAATGGACTCTTATCTGAATGTCACATCCAAATTTTATCTGATCTGTCTGTCTGTCTGTCTGTCTGTCTGTCTGTCTGTCTGTCTGTCTGTCTGTGGTTAGTCAGGGGGCTTGAACTGGGCCTGAGTGCTATCCCTGAGCTCTTCAGCTCAAGGCTAGCACTCAACCACTGAGTCACTGTGCCTCTCTGGTTTTCTAGTGGTTAATTGGAGATAAGAGTCTCACAGACTTTTGCACCCAGGCTGGCTTTGAGCCGTGATCCTCAGATGTCAGCCTCTTGAGTAGCTGGGATTACAGGCATGAGCTATTGGTTTCCAGCTTATAAACTATATATTCTTGAAGCCTTTAATGTGCTTTTCTGGAACTGGTAAGTTGTCTTAGACTGGCATAATCTGAATTTTAAAGTGCTATTGTGCCAAAAGGTACCACCTCATATATACTTGTTCTTGTCAGATTCTAAGATAATGATTTGAAGAGAGTGTCAACTAAGTCTGAGTCAACCATAGAAGGCTCTATGATTAACTTTAATTGAATTTGTCCAAAAGTTTTCCTTCATTAAATGAAAACTGCAGTTTGAGTTTGAAGCAGTTATTATTCATGTGCCAGGTCCATAATCCATTATATGTAAGGCAATTAGTCCCCTGTTTAGAGAAAAAAAGATAAATTGTATATCGTGATTGCAAAGAAAGCCATTGTGTGTTCTAGAAGAAATCATTAAGTATTTTCTAACTTGCAAAGTAGATGTTAAGTTGTAAATTGCTGTAATGCATTAAAAAAACAAAAATATAACAAATGAACACAGATACAATATTGGAACTAAGCAAGGAAAGGTAGGAGGGTCAGAAACTCAGAGGTCCATATGGTTTAAGTAGGAAGTATAAATGAATATAAGAACAGATGTAAACAGTAGAAAATGGTTAGCCCTGTGGCAAAAAGATAATACTTTTCTGGTATTTAGGAATTTACTTACATATTTAAAAATTATATTAATTAAATAGACAATTGGATTTTCTCATTCACAGTTAATTTAATGATCAATGGTTTATGGATCTGATTAAAGTATCTTGTTTGCCACAGTTGTTTTTCTAAGATAGTCAAAACTGTGTTGGAAGTTGACAACTCAATTTATAGAACTCTAAGAAAATACTAAGGAAGTTTTCAATTTTTAAAATTTCAAGTTGATACAATGCAGAACAAACATTATTAGTTAAGATTTGTTAACTGCAGCAAACTAATATGAATAAGTACAAATGGGAACATTTTTATGGTACTGTCTGACGGAAAAAAAGTGCTCAGAAATTTTAGGTTTATGCAGGATTATTTACTAGTTCATACTGTAAAGTTCTTATCTGTGAGCACATGTCACATACTAAAAAATGGAATTTTCAATAGTAAATCTTTTTAGCTTACGATCAGTGTAAATAAATTGTATTACTTATCTTAAAAGAGATAGAAGAATATTTAAATTTTCCCAAGGAGCATCTTAATGGCAGAAACACTGATGGAATTAAAATTCAGTTTTCATTTTTATATAAAAATTCAGGTTCTTTACATAGCAAATAAGATGATAGAATTTGCCAAACATAACACTCATGAAGACTTGTTTATAGAATATGTAAGGCTTGTTTATAGACTATGTCCCATCACTGAGACAAAATAATCTAGACAATCCACTTACAAAGATGAGAGATTTATTTGGGGGTAAGATTTGGCAGCTTCTAAGTATGTGACATTAGTCACACCACTTTGAACTTATTGTTGCACAGAACATCACCAGTGAGAAGCCCAAGACAGAGGATGGAATCTCTGAGAAAAGAAGAAAAGGAGAAATCGGAGATCCTACTATTCCCTCAAGGGAGTACCCTCCAATGATCTAGCTTTTTTCCATTATGCCTCACCGCTTCCTCATTCTACCCTGTCTCAGCAGCACCACACCATGGGGACAGAACATATGGTGTATCTTTCACATTGAAATGCGTAGTTCTCCTCTCTTGTGTGCACTGCTGTGACTTCAAGGATATTCTTGAAAAGTCCTGGTATTCAAGAAAGTGTTCCTCATCAAGAAAGACCCGCATGTAGAACATCTTGACTGCTTCTGGGCATGTTTATCTGTGTCTGGCTATTCCAGGGGTCACTTGTTAACATTTAAAAAAGCTGGGAAATGGATTTTTCTTTTTACTGCAATACCCTGGCCTCCTAAGCATTGTCATCTGTATCCCATAGCAATGATTCAGAGTACAATAAATACACCTAATGGGACTGAACTAAATTAAATCTTTCTTCGATGATTTACAAGACAGCACAGGATTATTCTTAGGATCATAAATTTTCATTATATAGGACTTGGGATGGTAGAGCACATGTAAGAAATTAGACTAAATCCTTTCTGACATTTATCTTTCCAGAATTTCTGATTTTAATGTTGTCATTCGCTTCTAAGTCAAAGATTTAGACTCAAATTAGAATCCAATTCTGAATGACAATCAATATGAAATTCTGGGGGAAAAAAGAGGGCCTGTGACCTTTTACCTATCATTTAACTCATCTGTAACATGATTCTGTCACTTGAAAAACCAAGATAATATGGGAACATTGAATCAAGTACAGTTTGTGAAAGACAGGTTTATAAACTTGAAAACACTAGAAAACAAAGCAGAGACTTTTCTCTAAGTCTAGTAGCATTCTACATCCATCTACTTGGTGCCTTTTCTATTCTTGGGTGAAATTCTGTTTTTAAAAATGTGCCAGTCAGTGCTTGCATCTGGGCCCCAGGACTATGAGTACAGCCATGTCTGGCATCAGTACAACCTTTAGGGCACCAGCTGCCTTTCCAACTTTCAGTCCAGTGAAAGCTTTCAGAAAGGCAAGTGCTAAGCTGATCCCTGAATAGATCCATCCCTACTGCCCATTTTCAAGGCAGATGAAAGCCACTTCCAAGTACAAATTAAGTTTGCATCGGTCTAGGTGTCATGACAGAACCTCATTTAGCAGTTGGGATTCAAAAAAGAAGACATCTTTGGTAGTACATCAGCCCCTTCTCTAAATTCCTTTGGGTTATGAAGGGAAATGGAAGAACAAGGAATCTTGCTCTCCCTGTACTCCTTTGATTCTAAGTACTCAGTGAAAATCTCACACATCAGACCTTAATCCAGGAACTCATGCCTTGGCACTCATGCCTGGATTGTGTCTATTCATCCCTCAGATCTAGCCTCAAATGTGCCCTCTTTTCATGACAGCTCCTTCTCTTCTTCTTAGCACACATGACTGTTTGTAGCTACATATCTGGGTGGTGATCACTTCATTGTTTCCCTCCCAAGCTGAAAGTTCCATGAGAACAGCACAGCAATGTGTAGCCCTCAACGTTATAGCCCCAGATGCAAGCAATGCATTTGAAATGAAAGGGTCACTAGGCAAAATCCAGTTAAACTTCTCTGTTAGATTTTGGGTACTAATTAGATACATGAAGTGTCAGCACAAGTCAGTTGTTCTGATTTGAATATACTCCTCCTAAAGTGTAAGATGACTAGGTCATATGAATGGGACCAAAACCTTATAAAAGAGGTTTGACACAATGTTTTCTGCATATGAGGACAAAGCAGCAAAGCCTACATTAGACTAAACACCCTCAGCTTGATCTTACTTCAGTCTCCAGGCTTTGACAAATACATTTCTGTTCTTTATAAATTAAACAGCCCTTGGAATTCTGTTGTAGTGGCACAACATTGATCAATACTGTAATCTTATTCTCAGATCTCTGTCACAGTGATTTTTATTCATTCTATTTCATATCTATGTTCTTCACTGCTATGTCTACCTTATTTTCTGAATGTTGTTCATAGGCTCAACATTTTATTAAAGTTATCCTTGTACACACTATCTTCTCGGACATAGCAGAAGGAATTGGGGGAGGTGCTAAAGAAGAAGGGAAAGAGGAGCCTTTGGTGCCCCTCAGGAAGGTCTTTCTTATCCCAGGATCCTCCTTGATGCTTCCCTGGGGTTTAGGAAGTCATCTGTTCTATGCTGGGAGCAAATACTAGGATATATACTTCTTTCCATCCACAACCTACCTGGGCATTACCTGAAACCAAGCCATTAAATATCAATTCTTTTTGTCCCTCATTCTAGGTAAGCGGCTTTCTTGGTTTATTACAATAAAGATATTTACCAGAAGAAAAAAAATGTTATTATTATTACTATTACTACTACTATTAAAATGCTGGATGTCAATTACTTTTGCTCTACAGTGGTTAAATGAGAGGAAGCTTACAGTCAGGCTAGCATAGGAAAATCCCTACTATATTCTCATCTACGATGAGGGCATGGCAGTCTTGTATAATGAAACACTGTACTGTGTGATTCGCCACACAGGCAGCACATTTGAGGCATTGCTGAAGCACCAGGGAGGTGCTGTAGGCGAAAAACTGGCAAGAGGCAGGGATACAGCTAACACTGGCCACAGGCTTTTGAAGCGAGTCTCTTCCTCCTCCACACACCCTCAGCCACCTACCACCATCTGCTGTTCCACACAGGACTCAAACATACTTCCCTGTGGGGGATGGCATCAGACATGAGCTTCTGACTGTGCCTACTCAGGCTGCTCATGCAAAAACTAACTAGCATGCAGACACCTCCAAGGAGGGTGACAGGAAAGATGGGTGTGAGCAGCTAGTAGGTAGTGCATGCAGGGGGAAATAAGAGAGACTGCACTCTCAGAAAAAGGAATTGGTACAAACCAGAAAGCAACTCAGCTAAGCAAATCCCATGACAGATGTAAATTCAGGCAAGGAGGATACTTGAATATGATGACTATTCAAATAGAAAAAATTAGGATCCTGAAAGTGAAGAGCCTTGGTAAGACCATACTGTCAGATAAAACACAATTAGAATTCAAAAACCTGCCCAGAAACATAACTCAACAAGCATCAGCTGAAATTTTAAAAAAGAAATAAAACTCTTGGATTACACCCTAAAACATCTTAACCAGAAGCTCTATTGTTGGGAATAATAATGACAAAAGAAAGAAAACATTATTTCTTAAAAGTTTCCAGACCATTGGTCAGATTTGGAAAGCTTTATTCCCAATTTCTTTTATTTTGTTTGTTACTTGTATCTTTAGAAGATATAAAAGGAAAGTAGTTTGGTGTTGGTATCTCACGTTGGTAATCTTAGATGGTCAGGAGGTTGAGATCTGAGGATTACTGTTCTAAGGTAGCCCCAGCAAGAAACTCTGTGAGATCTCATCACCAATTAACCATCAAAAAGCTGGAAGTGGAGGTATGGCTATTTTGGTAGATTACCAACCTTGAGAAAAAAAGCCAAGCAAGAGATGGAGTTTAAGCCAGTACTAGTATATATACATAAATGTGTACATACATGTATGT
Source organism: Megascapheus bottae (assembly GCF_031878675.1). Taxonomy (NCBI): domain Eukaryota; kingdom Metazoa; phylum Chordata; class Mammalia; order Rodentia; family Geomyidae; genus Megascapheus; species Megascapheus bottae. The sequence continues at coordinate 27,140,231 of NC_143515.1, forward strand.
ATATACAATACATACACAGTATTTATATAGCTATATACATGTTTATATATGTATATATACATGTGGTATATCTATATATCTTTACGTATGTGGTCTATATATCATATATCATATATATGGTGTATATATATACATACACCATGGTATATGTATAGCATATATATGATATATGGTATATATATATATATATGTACCATATGTATATATAGACCATATATATATATATGTGGGGTGTGTGTGTGTGTGTGTGTGTGTGTGTGTGTGTCTGTGTGTGTCTGTGTGTGCATGTGTGTGTTAACAAAGGTCTCTTACTTTTAGAATCCTGTAAGTTAGCTAGAGTGTTAGATACATTGGAAGGTAAATCAGTTAACACCTATCAAAGAACAGGTTGTGACAACTGCACTAATTAGGGACACAGTAGAAGTCACAAGTATAATATCCATGCTGACATCCTTAACTATGTCAAGTATATCAACCAGACTAGGGGTGTTCTATATTACCCTTTTAGGATTGAGAAAGATCACAAAAACTGGAAGCTGAACCATTTATAGGTGACACTAAGGCTGAGTAATTTCCAGAATCTGTATGCACTTTTCCATTTTCAATGTTTCTAACCATCATCTTTGTTCTGACATTTGAAAACTCTTGTGATGGCTTTAGCAGTATCCTCCTAAACAGATGTCCTTTCCTTAAGCATCTTTCTTCAGCCTCATCTCCATACTGATGGAGCAGAAACTATTCACAGGTACTAAGTTAAAGAGTACAACTCTATCTCCAAGCCTGCCATAGTCCTTCCTGTTTTTAAACTAATGTCAAAACCAAAGACTGAAGAATGAATTCAGGATTTTTCTTGTTCTGGCTCTTAATTATCTTTTAGGTTCATTTACAGGGCTGTCTTTATATATGATGAGTTCCATAGGGAAATATACATTCAAAAATTCTTACAAAAATAGTTCTATGTGTTTCACTTATTTTATTCATATGGATTATCCAACTCACAAGTGTATTTTTCCTTCTTAATATAGACAACAAAACTGCACGTAGACAACATACATACAACTCCTAGGTTCAGTGTCACCTATTAACAGTATCTCATCTGGAGTTATTTTCTAAATGAATAATATTTTGCTTTTCATTTTAATTTTTCTTTCTTTCCTTCCTTTTTTCTTTCTTCCTTCCTTTCTTCTTCCCTCCCTCCCTAGCTCTCTCCCTTCCCTTCCCTTCCCTTCCCTTCCCTTCCCTTCCCTACCCTTCCCTTCCCTTTCTCTTTCTATGTAGCCCAAAGCACCTTGATTCATGCTCCTATCTCTTGAGGGCTGGATTACAGGTATACATCATCATACTTGGAGCAATATGACTTTTAGCAGTGGGATTACAGGAATTCACCAGTAACTGGGGGGACTTCAGGCCACTGAACTCAGAATCTCTAAAGATTTGGTTTTTTTGCCAATGGGTAAAGTCAAAATCGAATGGAGAAAGATGTGAATGTTAGGGCATAAAACAATTTCTGATGTATTTGCATTTGGATCACAGGCAAAAATCTTCTTGTATGGTTGGTGAAGACACATATACTGATATTGCTGGGCTCAATATTCAAATCCAGATTAAATTTGTTTTTAACTCACCTATGGAAATAGGTAAGTCGGGAAATGTAATCACTATTTGTAAATCATTTTGCTATAACCATCTCCTCCAATATCGTTAAATGGCAAAATGCAACTGATGCTATTTTAGCTGTGAGCAGAAGAAAATAAATCCTCATGGCAACATGCATCTGTCAAGGGATTTGAGGTTCTAAAAAATATTCCTTGGTTTTAAGTAAGCAACCTTTCACTTCTAAAGGGAAGGCTCATTGATATGTATGAGCCAAGCACTCCATTATTTATGGTTAAGTGCAAATTGATATGTTTAAGAAAAATGCAAAATTAAAGGACGTGTGTATTAAATGACCTAAAGTGGTAATTATGAATCCAGTGTGGATAATTTAAGTACAGTGACATTATAATATGCTTTAATAAACCAGGGTATGGCTTTTGAATGCAATAATGCATTGCTTTCAAAAATTCTGCATATGAAATTACAATAAGTGGTGTTGCTCTGGAAAGCATTTGGTGGCTATGAACAATATCTGAGTGGAATGCACAGTGCAACCATAGAACCAGTATGAGATGGTAGGTCAAAGGAAAAGCTGTCCTTCTGTAGTAATAAAAATGTTCTATAGCTATACCATACAATATGGTAGGGCATTCTTAGGCACAGGTGTCAAATACTTAAGATGTGGCTACAGTGATTAGAGGATTTAATATTCGTGTTATTTAATCCCAATTACAGATTTAAATACTTGTTTACACAACTAGTGACTACTATGTAGAAAAGTAACCTTTTACATAAAAGTCACCACAAAAAAAAAATCTCCAAGATTTTCCAGCCCTTGGCTTTTTTATGTGAAAAATAGTCTTAACAAGAGTACTTAATATTTTGTCAATTTTCTTCTCCTTCCATCAATCTATTAGGCTAGGCAAAACTGAAAACGATGGAAAATAAATCAGAATATAATATTGGGGTATCAAGAAACTGAACTAGTGATTGCATATTATTTCCTTCCTACTGAGTGTATTTATTTTAAGTATGATACTTTTGCCAATTAAGAGAAAAGTTAATTATGTTCTTTATTTACTTGTTTATTTTTGTGTCATACCTGGGGCATGAACTCAGGAACTGGGCACAGTCCCTTAGCTTTTTTTTTGCTCCAACTAGCACCCTACCATTTGAACCACAGCTCTACTTTAACTTTTTGGTAGCTAATCATATATAAGAGTTTTTGGACTTCCTTTCCCAGTCTGGATTCCAACAGCAATCATTGGATCTCATCTTCCTGAGTCCCTAAGATTAAAGACAGGAGCCACCAGAATTTGGCTATAATTTATTTTTTAAGAAATAGAAGACACCAGGGAATTTAGTTTATTTGAAGTTGGATGCATAGTAATAAATGGGAGTGAACATTCATCAACTTCCACTACTTTTGGCTTTATGGACACTATAAATAAAATTTTCAAATCACTATTTGTCCTTAGAAAAAGGACAAATGATCTCTTTATGGCATCGGATCATATCTGATCATATTAGTAGTGAATAGCCTGAATGCTGTAGAGTACCACTGCAATGACTTTTCCTCTTGGCCTTTTAAACATGCCCGATCCACCTCTCCTACTACACAGCAGCAGCTCAAGATAGCAACACCGGTGTTAAAAAAATTATATTAGAAAGTCCTCGAGAGCATGCAAACTGTTCTGTAATGAAGTCATTAAAGTGGATGAAGCTAATTTCTGAGGTGTGTGCTAACCTGCATCCTAAGCCAGCCAGAAGAAGTCAATAAACTTTTATGGGGCTTCGTAACCAAGCCATTCCTAGGATCCAAATTACCAAAGCCCTTTATAAAGTGTGTTTGACTAGCAAAACCTGAACTTACATTTGTTGCACAAGAAAAATAAAAATTAGCTAATGGAGGTCTAAATATTCTGCTAACTCTCTAGGTCTACGTATTATTCAAGGAAGTCTGTACTTACATATGACCTGGGAAACACCTCTCACTTCTCAATTTGAACAATTAACAGAAGTCAGGCAATTCAGGCAAGGTCTAGAAAGCAAGCATGGCAAATGATGACTGCATATACTGTCACCTCCAGGAGGCTGGGTACCATGCCTATCCTTCAGCAGGTGATTCTAAGCCCCTCTGCCTCGGTGACCTTCAAGAAAAAGTTATAACAAAATAGCTATAATTTCCTAAATCCTCAGACGATTAAATAGTCTACAAAGACTTCTTTCTTAAACCTTTGTATTTCCATTAAATAGCTAAAATGGAGCTTGTTTCAGAGTGAGAAGTAGGTTTGCTCTGTTCTTTGACCTCTCATCCTTTTGATTTCTTTGTGCTGAGATCCTAGGAATGACTTCTCAGTTTCTGGCCCATCTCGGAGGCTAAGTGCTGCCTGTATTCTGTTCATTTCTGTGACTGATAACACTTGCTACTTTAAATTTACACAGCACATTTGAGTTAAGTGTATTGTTACAATGTATATAAATATCACAATGGTGCCCCACTGTACAATTAAGTTAAGCTAATAAGAAAAGGAAATGGAAATAAACAGATGTAGTGTCTGCTCTGTGCAAATAGTTACTAGAAATAATAAAAGGAGAAAAAAACTTACTATGTCAACTAATCTATTCCTGAGCCCCTAGGCAGAAACAGCCTTGGATGCCAGTAAATAAGATATATTTGGATATTAAGTACTAGAATAACAGCTCTATGGCTCTGTGAACAAGTTTTATACAATATACAGTACAAGCTGATCCTCTACTTTGTTATTGTCAAATTGACACTGAAACATCAGTCTCATAGATCTGTGCTTGAAATTGTGATTGAATGGTATATTACTGAGGAACACATTGTGTGATAGCTGAGTCCAGACACTAGCCAGGTACCAATGTTTCATGCATGTAATGCTTGCTATTCAGGAGGCTGAGATATAAAGATTGCAATTCGATGCCGGCTCATGCAGAAAAGTCTGTGAGACTCTTCTCAAATTAACATCAAAGAGCTGGAAGTAGAGGTTTAGCTCAAATAGAAGAGTACCAGTCTTGGGTGAAAATCTTAAAGGACAAGCCCAAACCCAGAATTCAAAACCATTCCCATCACACACACACACACACACACACACACACACACACACACGTGCGAGCGCACACATACACACAGAGGTAGGACATCGTTTAAATATGTGATTGGTCAAGTAATTGGAAAACTTGAGAGAAATTTTAGCTATGTTCTGATAGTTAAGAGTCAAGTGCTGTGTCTCAATTGGTAGAGCACTAACCCTGAGTAAAATAAACTCAAGGACAGTGCTTAGGCCCTGAGCTCAAATGCTAGGACTGGTTTAATAAAAAAAGTATGTTTCTGGAATATAGTAAAAATGGTCAGCCATTGTTTTAGTTCTTACTGGACACATATTGCTGTTGTGGCACAAGAGTATAAAACATGACTTTTAATTTTCAAATGAAAAATGTGTTTTGTAGCTTTCATTTGCATAGCCACAATTTCATTTAATTCTTCTAATGGTTCTGCCCTTTAGCAATACTCATAAAATAAAAGAAGCAAGTCTATTGCCCATGGTTATACAAGAACTTCATGAAGAAATAAGGAAATGAGGCCTGAAACATCCATCTTCTCCATGGGAACTTTATCTCTCCTCTGTCACACAAGGCTAGAATAAACTGGGATTTAAAACCATATTGTCTTGATTGAAACTATTTTAGCAAAGGAGATTCCTGGGTTTTCATGGGTCTAGGAAAACCTTTGGCCACTGCAGAACTTTGATGTATGAACTGAACATTTTGGAAGAAGAGCTGAACTGGGTATCACAGTGTTTCATAGGGCAGTAACCATAGGACTGGCACAGTGCTAGGGAGAAAGGGCTATGCTGAGGAGGGAAGAACAGTGAAGAGCTAGCGCTGATAACTCTGGGATAGCTCTTAGAACTGTGCTTTCTCTGGGCTGGGCAAGCATCCAGGGCAGATCAAATATACTGTGGGAGGATTTACTTTGCAGACGTCAGAAACCCAGCTAGTTCCATCTTCCTCTCATTCCGGACCTGTGCTTACATCTTGCAATATCCTAATGCTCAGTGAGCCGTAGAATTAGGGGGGTCAATGCTTAGATGACGTGTGAGTTAGGAAATGGGCCATCCCAACTTACATAATACTATTTATAGCATCTACCCAACAAGCAGATACTAATGGACACAAAAATCAGGAGTGCATGTTCCTGCCAGAATGGAGAGGGTCTAATCAGGGATCTGAGTCAAGTATACTTGAATGTATCCCAGAGAAACTGAAGTTTCCGAAGACCTGAATTCTCCCCAGTTCTGGCCACTCATTAGACATTAGTCAGAGTAGCCCTCCTTTTCAAGTGTGTGTGTGTGTGCGTGTGTGCGTGTGTGTGTGTGTGTACTATTTGGAATGGAAATCACTGGGTCAGGATAATAAAGACATAGGCAGAAGAGTCCTTACTACCAAAGGTCCTGCCAGTCCTGTCCCATAAAGAACCAAGACTCAGTCACGAACTGTCTCACCACTCAGGATCAATGGCTGCCATGGTGGTCCTTCTGCCTGACCTTTCAGGACATGGCTGCAGGCTATAGCTACTTACCTGACAGATCTCTAACCTGCATGCAGAAAATTTCCAGTTCTCTCTCCCTTCTGGAAAAAGGGACTTGGACTGGAATATCTCTTACAGATGACTCAGGAGGACCTGCTCACACATACAGCCGCTGACATCAATAAAGTCCTACAGTGCTTCCATGGCTCACCATCCATCTCTATCTCCAGAACATCCTCACTTTTCAAATGTACTGTTAGTTGTTTTTAATTCTCTCGTCCTCCTCCTCCTCCTCCTCCTCCTCCTCCTCCTCCTCCTCCTCTTCCTCCTTTTCCTCCTCTTCCTCCTTCTCTTTCTCCTCCTTTTGTGCTGATACTGGGGCTTGAACTCAGGGCCTTCCTTGTGCTCTCTCATTTGGCTTTTCTTGCTCAAGGTTTTTGCTTTACCAATTGATTCACACCTCCACTTCTAGCTTTTTTGTGGTTAATTGGAGATAAGAGCCTCACAGACATGTCTGCTTGAATGGTTTTTGACACATAATTCTCAGATCTCTGATTCCTAGATTACAGGTATTAGCTGTCAGCTCCAAGCTTGAATTTACTTTTATTTATGATTAGCTCCAAGTTTTCTAAGTACAAAAGAAGATAACTTTCAGATTCTTTAGACTAGTTGATTTTTAAAAGGAAGCTTTGCTTACTTCAGTCAGAGAGGAATTAGCTGTCATTCTGCCCAAGGTAGGAAGAGCTCAAATAAATAGTAAAAAGGCTTAAAGCAAGAGAAAAAAAATTGTCCTTTTAGCTTGCCCTACGGCCCCTTGCTTTATATCCATTTGATAGGAAAATACAGTAAAATGTTAACTGTTAAGAAAATTTCCTAGAGGAAATACCTACTACTACATCTGTGGCATGTGTAATGCACATTGACTTTGTACAGTGTTTAACACCTCACAGCTAGATGGGTGGATGTTGAAATCAACCAAAAATAGGATGATTTAGGATGCTCATTTTGCCTCTGGATACAAATAATGCTTAATATGCCAAATTGCCTAGATGATTGTTGGGGTATAGATTTCACCAAGAGCATCTCTGTATTCTTGAATACTAACCCCTGAGCTACTTGTCAAGTTGTCACTTCTCCCTTAGCTATAATGCAAGGGAGAGAATGTGTTTTGTAGGAGAAGATGGAGTCACATGAATGCTGAAGAGTGAGCCACAGTAGGCACAGCAAATCACTGTCTAGGGATTGATGAATCACACAGGCACCCACTCTCTTTAAAGATTCTCTTCCCAGCCTTCCTCCAACCCCATATTCATAATGATGGCTACACATGGCTATGGAAGATCCTTTTTCCACTCTACCCTTTTCCATAACAGAGAAGGATCTCCAGGATATGGAAGCAAAAGCTTTATCTTGTGTGATTGTTGTTCTTAATGTACTATGTTATTTCTCTTCTCTTTTGTCTCCCTTTGGTCCATCTCATATTGTTACAGTACCTGACTTTGTTACCTGGCATACTGTATATAAATTTATTTGTTTATTTGAAATAGGAAAGGGAAAGGGTATGGGAAGGGAAAAACACAAGACAAAAACATGGGATACTGATGTGCAAGAAATAATGCATCTACTGTCTGGCGAATATGTCTGTAACCCCTCTAAACATTAAAATAAAGAAGATAAAAAAGTCCCTTTCCCCCATGCATCATTTCAAACTTCACCTCTTTGACAATGCTCTAGGGTAAGTGTCATTATTAGTCACATTTTAATGATCAGCTAAATATCTTGCTGAAGATAACAGTCACTGCTGGGTGGTTTTAGGTTTAAAAGTTAAAACAAATGACTCTGAATTATTATACCTTTCTATCTTATATATACAGCCACCATCACATCTATCAGAATCATGAAGGAAAGGTAAGTGAAGAGAGGAAGTGTAGGACTGAGACCAAAGTGCAGTGATGAGCACAAGGAATGTCCTCTGAATGCAGTGTCCTGACTCCAGAATACTGACTATCTTTCTGGTATGTAGATTTTTTTAACTAGAGAAGAAATATCAGGTAATAGTCCTGAACAGCAAGGCCATAATAATAAATGATGCTTCAGGACAGGGGTATGTAGCTCCATGGTAGACCAGTTCCTGACTTGTGCAACACCGTGGGGTTCCCTATCATTGCTTCCCTAAAAAAACACTCAGTGTTTGTTGACCTGAACCCCTCTCAGAATCCCTTGCACATTCTGGAAAGAACAGCCTTTTTTTTCTGAGAGCCCAGGATGGACCAAGCAGTGATGTTATGAATTCAGGAATTTGCTTCATGAAGCGGATGGTGTTCAATTTGTGCAACACCCACTCACCCACAGCTTTGCAGGATCCTGCTCTGTGTCTGGCTTCAGCAGGGAGTTGGAATTTCTGCTTTATAGAGAAGCATGATTTTCGCCTACTGGAATTTTCTAGTGATGGACTGACATCCTTAAGATCATCATGATTTTGCTTTACGGAAACCCAAATAGGAGGCCAGAAGACCCCTTTCTAGTGATGTTATGAATCCTTCCCCCTGGTGGAAGACATTTGAACAGCTGGCATGTGCTTATCTGGAAGTAAGTTTCTTCTAGATGGGGTGCGAGAGAGCAGAGGCATTTTTTAAAGGGGTGAGGTGGGGTTGAGGGGGGCTAGTCAAATAAAGACATGGGAGAATAGTGACAAAAATTCAATTGCATGGCCTAAACAATTGAGAAAATTCAGGGAAGGGGTGAGTTGGGAGGGCTGCATGAGAATATTGAAGGGGATGATATTGATCAAACTCACTATATTCAGAAACTGATTTGTTGTATGGCAATTCCTTTATATGACAAACTTAAAGATAATGAAAGTATTTTTTTTAAATAAAATAACAAAGTTCTATCGAGTTTTTAGAGGGATGTGCATACATCAGAAAAAGAGAGGTTATTTCCTTACCACCTTTTCTTATCAATCTATGTTTTTGTGTTCAGATATGTCATGGCTGAGTCAACTTGTGGGCAGATAAAAGCAGCATAGAGGAGACACTGAAACATCCATCAGCAAATGAACCCGGATGGATAACTTAAATGCAGAGCGCAGGAAGGGGGAGTGGTGCTGGCTAGATAGAGCCAACAATGAATTGGGGAGAGGCATTTCCCCTGACACAAAGGAAGAAAACTGAATTCACACTGTCTGGCTGAGGGCAGCTACAATAGGCTATGCCTTTTAATGGGTTTCTGAAAATGCTGTAGTCTGTCCCTTGGCAAAGGAAGCCCATTAATAAAGGGAAGAGTGGCTGGTCCCCAGCTACAGATATCAGGGCTGCACTGCCTCACTGCCTACAAGCCTTCCTTCCTTACTATATTCCCCTTCATTTAATAAAGCAGTACCACGATGAAACAAATGTATTTAAAAAGAGCTGTATGCACAGATAACAAGCTCTTGAGATTATTCCAACTTGGGGAACAGGTGGCTGAAATACGTGTCCCTAAGTTGACTTGTATTTTCTACGTGAAGCTCGGCACTACCACGTTTTTCCCCCTGAATGCTTCAAGGCAATTCAGTGGCATGATGTTCTTGCTAATGCCAGTGGACATCACACAAGTAAAGAACAACTTACAGGATCTCTCTCTGCCTCTGTCTTTGTGTCTGGCCCTCTGTCCATCTGTCTTTCTCATTCTACAGACAAATACTTTAGAAACAATTACTTTAGCCATACAAATTATCCTTTCATCTTTCTCTGGAACTATGGGATCCCTCTTCGATTGCTAATATAACATTTTTTTTTGTCTAAGGGAAATGTGGGACATTCTATTGAGATGTGACAAAAGTAAGTGGGAGTGAGAAGTATTGAATCTCAAGAAAAAACATATGAGTTTGATGAACAATTTTTTTCCTTCAAAACAAGTTTGTCATTTATCTCCTGAGACAATCCATGCAGATGAGGCTCAGAAATCAATTTGAAAGAAATCAGCATTATAAAATATAAATAGGGGGGCGAAGTCCAGTGATTATGCGTCATTTAGATCAGTCTGTATTTTTCTTTCTTCCTGAAGGGAAAAAGAGAGGAAACGGCAGTCAGCTGTGACAAAGGAGACACAGCCTTATGGAATTACTGGATGAATGTGAGACATTCGTTTTCTCCATGGAGAAGGTGGGAATCACAGCATTTCCTCTTCTTAATGCTCTTGGTTCATGTGAGGATTCTAATTGATACTGTAGGAGAAATTACATGGAAAAGACTACAGCAGTGAGAAATAAATGTATATTTTTTGCTCACCAGGAAAAGACTGGGGAGTTAGAGTGTGTTGTTAAACATAAGCCAGTGGCAAGAAAACCAATCTGTAACATGAGAAAACTAGTCTGAGACATGAGCTAAAGGAAACACATGAATAGGAGCCTCTCCTTAAATTTCAGGACAGCTCATAGATCTATACAACCCTCATATATCTATATAACCCTGGAAACTTGGTGGCAAAATATCCAGTTTCTGCATAAACAGCAGTGTAAGAGAACCGAAAACTATCTGACCCACATGGTAACAGACCTCAGCACTTAGCCTTTTCCCATTTCATTAGAAACTTAGCCAGACACTGTCAATCACGCACTATGTGATCATAGACAAGTCAGTTTCTTCCTTTGCAGATCAGAAGAATTTCCTTATAACCTTTTCTAGAGTTATACATTTGTAATAAGAAAGATCAAGTACTTACATACCTGGAATCATCAGTATTTCCCTAACACATATCAAAATCACAGCAACTTTCCCCAAACAAAAACGTACTAAAAGTACACCTGTGTCTTCCACCAATATGTTACATTGTATGATGAAAGGGATAACAATGATCAAGATGCATGTTATTCATAAACTTGTTTGTTGAATGGCAACTCCTTTGTACAACTACTTAAAGATAATAAAATATAATTTATAAAAGATGTCACATTATGGGACATACTGACTCAGATGATATCTAGCTACATTTCAGCCGTGGAAATTATGTTCCAGGGATCAAAAGCCAGACTAGTGCAAAGGACATGGTACCAGATCCCCTGTGCCTTGGCTTATTTCTCTTAAATGGGATTCTTATTCTGTTTCACACACTGTTCCTCAATTCTTTCTTCATTTTTCCTCAATCATTTCTGCTCCTAACTTCTAGCTATCTTCAAGCAAATTTCAGTAAGCAATGTGGGCAAAAGCATGTGGTAGGTGTTATCAGGGCTTATGAAATGAATAAAGTAAGCACATGATATATATGAGTCGAGAGTCAAGACAGATGAAGCAATTTAAAGCAAAGCTTAGGAAGAAACATTGCAGCATGCATACAGTAATACATTTGAGCAGAGACACAGCAAGCGCCAAAGAACACATATTTAAAGGTCAACTGAGTATTGAATGGTACTATGGAAGACACTATATTCAACCTGCTTATCAGTGGACTCAGATTTGAATTCAAGTGGCAAGCTTATTTGGTTTAGCATGCAAATTACTTTAACAAAAGAAAACAGAATGGCTCTGCTAGTAACCTCACTTTTCAGGACTCTCTAAGATGTTTCCCCAGGCTCATTTCACTCATTTATACACTTTCCCTTCCTATGATAATATTTGAGCAAATAACATACATGCTCTGATGTACTTCAAGCCATTGTTTTACACTGAAAGCCTTTAGTATCTACCACTCTTATATTGTATATGAGACATTAACAAGGAATCAAATCTTTAAAGAAGACACAGTCATTGAAAAAATGTGTGAAGCACAGAAACTAAGGAAAGTGGATGGGAAGATGAGATGAGATATTCACATTAAATCCAAGTTGATGGGAAAACAACCCCTAAACAACAGGTACATGGGTAGATAAGTAAGCAGATTCAAACTCTTCCTAGGTTGCATAGCACAGTAAGGATGAAGAAGAATATGTGTAGTGAAAGGAACTATAAGCCCAATGTACGCATAAAAGAATATAGATGAGCTTAGGAAATGTTTTGCAGGTACAAGATAATGTATTTGTACAATATTGCATTTCAGAATTCATAGGAGATCAAGCTAGAAAATCAGGGTGGTCAAGCAAAATAGCAGGGTTTGGAAATGAATGCAGGAATAGATTTACTTAGATGACATGTACCACAAATCCATTCTTATTCTACAAGAAACAACGAACCCATCAAGGTTGTACAACTTTCTCAAGGTTACCTGGCTGAGAAGGTAAAAGAAATACCAGGCCCTTGGCTTCTGCACTTTAAACTTGGTGTGTTTTTCTATTTCTTTCATGTTTGGGTTTTTATATGATAGGTAATAGATGGAAAGATGGGCATGAATGTATAATTGGGGTTTCATTCAGGAAGGATGAAAACAGATAGTCAGATGAAGAAAAGGAGTCATTCAGCACCTCCTGTCTGTAGGCATTATTTTCTGGCCAGGATTTTAGTGTTGTAGATACCAATATCATCCCTATCCCTGTTCCTAAAAACCTGAGGCATGAAATTTAAAGATAACTCTCACTTCTTCTTCTAAAGTTATCAACTCACCACCCCCACCCATCCTCCCCATTATGCCTCCCGCAGATACATCACCTAGCAAACAAGTCGCCTCCTACAAGCCCTCTTGTAACCTCATAAGCTTGCATAACTTTCATTATAATAACAGAGAATAAGGTACAGTCACCTGCTAGTCATGTTAAAAAAAAAGTCAGACATATTTCAGAGCAACTACAGGGCTGTTTCTTTTCTATTTGCCCAGATTTGTGTCAACAGTTCACTTTCTGACTTTTGAAATCACAAAAGAGTTTTTGTTGACCAGAATTTATTGAGCTATTTTAGAAAACACCTAATGTCAGCAAAGGGAACTATTTTTATCACTGTATGTTGTTTAACAGCCCTTGATGGTGATCAAATTTACTGCACCTATAAAAGGCAGGATAACCCAAGAGGCTGAGCCAAGAACTTTGAATTTCTAAAGCACTAAGCATTGCACAGCAAAAGACTCAAAGTAGCATCTGAAAAAAGCAAGGGGAAAATGAGGCACTAAGCAGATCTCTGAAGATAAAAAGAATCAAGTATATAAGGTATAGGTATAAAATATCATCATATTACTAACTTTTACTTAAACTTTAGTAATCTAGAAATATTTATCCAGCAGCTCCTAGATGCTCAGAAGGATATCCAAAATCCAAATCCAAACCATATTTAACCTTCTCCCTTTAAAAGCTATCAAAACAGTGTGATGTAGTGATGTACAGAACCATATTTTAAGTATTAAAATTGAGGCCTAGGAAACATGCTAAAGCTGTTTAAACAAAGTGACACTTTGAAAAGTTAACAAGATCTTCATTAGAACCAATGGTGTAGATTAAATCAACTTCTTTTCACTGAAAATTAATTACAAGGACTAAAATTACAGTCATTTAAAATGCTAACAGTTTATCTATAAGTTTTTTTTAATAGAATAGGACTTTAAAAGCCAAAAACATTTTTCTTCTGAATGTTGGTTGGGCATTTTTTTTTTTACCAGCAAGAAAACAGGCTAGTAGATTGCATGACTGATGCTTTCACTTTGTGTGGATTTCTTTCCAGGTAGCTAGACTGATGGAGGGCCCACAAAAGGTGGTTTTGTTAGCTGGACTTTTGACTGTTGTTTCCTTTCTTATTTTTTTAAAGAGCTTTTCAAGAATTCAAAAATAAGGAATTCAATATCATAGAGTGCTGGTGCCAAATAGATCAGAAGATCTTGGGGTTAATTTTAGGAACTGGTTTGGTTAGATTTCTTCATAATGTAATGAAAGAGAGTCTAAGCAGTTATACTGAAGCCCTTTTGAGTCTCCTCTGATTGTTCTTTGCATAATCTACTAGGGTTCAGCTTCATGTCCAATCATTCCATAGGCTTCTATTTACACTGAGAAATGGGAAACGGGGCAGTTGAAGGGCTGAAGAACACCAGGCTGCATGTGTTCATGCTGATTATCCAGTGAAACAGCACTTAGAAAGTTCTCCATTAGCACATATAATTGAATCCAGAGGATACTTCCCAGATATGCTCTCTATGATATTCCACCTTTTTGGAGTTCTCAGATTGGTTGAATAGTATCACTCTTTTCTCTTAAATACCATACAATTTCTTTGTCTTAAAAAAAGCCAGGCACCAGTGGCTCACACCTGTAATCCTAGTTACTCAGGAGGCTGAGATCTCAGGATTGCAGTTGAAAGCCAGCCAGGGCATGAAAATTCTGTGAAACTCTTATCTCCAATTAACCAGAAAACTGTAAGTGTTGCTGTGGTTCAAGTGGTAGAGCACTAGTCTTGAGCTAACGAGCTCAGGAACAGCACCCGGGCCCAGAGTTCAAACCCCATGGTCGATCAAAAAAAAAAAAAAAGCTAATTATCTTCCACTAGTTTCTGAAATATTGATCTTCACTAGGATTCTAACCTCAGACTGATTCTCTTCTACCATTATATTCATTTTATAGACAGTCTCTCTAGCCCACACTGGGAGGCTTAAGCTAGTAAATCACAAAGGGAAGTGTATAAGCCAAATCTGATTCTTGATTCCAGGGAACTTCTAAGCATTTGCACAAGTTTATTTAAATTTACCATGTCAAAATCTCCTTAGAAGACACGTGCATATTCCTGTGCATACATGTGTGAATGTACAGGTATACACACACATACATTCCTATGTCACTACTCCATCCATCCACAGATAGATGTGTAAATGCATACAACTTCTGTCAAACATGATAAAATTGTAAATCACTTGGAACCAAGAGTAAAAGTCACAAAGAGTAATAACATGATGAGAAGGAAAAATAGGGAGCAAATCACTGTATCTTAGATACACAGGTAAGGCACTGAAATCCAGCTTTGTTCTTGTCACTAATGATTAGTTAAGCAGACATAGACAACTTGCTTCAGAAAAGATCAGGAATAAAACAAAGAGACACAGAAGAGTAAAGAGAAGACAACAGGGGAGAGAAAGAAACAGGCATCCTGAAAATCTTCTATCAGTAAGATTGTAAAGGTATGAAGATGCTTACAAAAATATATAAAAAACACTGCTATGATTTTTCACATTCTGGGATGCTTAGTGTAAAAGCAGGATACAACAGTGGATGCATGAGGATCATGATTATGTTTAACTTGTGAGGACACTGATAGGTAGAGAAGAATAGAAGTCAAGAATGTTTATCTTAGAATACCAGATTTAGACTTGTGTTTCCCATCTATGAGTTACCAGTGCGGAGACTTTGAATCAACTATCAACTTTAGAGCACTAGCCTTGAGCAAAAGAACCGCACCAACAGTACACAGGCCCATAATTCAAGCCCCAGGATTGGCACAGAAAAAAATGATAAAATTAAAGGAACTTTGGTAATGATAATTCTAAAATTTTTAACTTTCAGTAAAAGCTAGGCCAAAGTCTGTGCTTGACAAAGAAATAATAATTCCAGCATTAGCTCTTTGATAAAGAATATCCAAATATATACCTATAGCAAGTAAAATAGGCTTTATGTTAAAAAATGTACATTATAATGGAGCCTAAAAAGGTCAATATAGAATGATAAAGGATCAGTATAGCAAAAAGGTATAACAATTGTAAAAATACATGTGCAGCATTAGAGCATACAATAAATATCAAAATATTTAAATGAGAGATCAACTGCAATAAAATAGTAGTGGGGCATTTTATCAACAGCTCAAAAAATTGAATCCTTCCCAAACTCATCTTCAAAGAAACAACCTGCCCATTAAAAGATGGGCCAAAGACTTAAAGAGAGCCTTCTCTGAAGAAGAAATAAAGATGGCCTATAGACAAATGAAGAAATGCTCGACATCTCTGGTCATAAAAGAAATGCAAAGCAAAACAGCTCTAAGATCCCACCTCACTCCAGTTAAAATGGCCAGGATCAAGAAATCTAATAACAACAGATGCTGGAGGGGATGTGGCCAGGAGGGATCACTACTACACTGTTGGTGGGAGTGAAAACTCGTTCAACCACTATGGAAAGCAGTATGGCAGTTCCTCAAAAGACTAAACATAGATTTGTTTTTTAAATAAGAAAATTTCAAAGTTGAGCACTAGTGGCTCATGTCTATGATTCTAGCTACTCAGGAGGCTGAGACCTGAAGCTCAAGGTTCAAAGTTCACCCAAGCAGAAAAACCCATAAGATTCTTATCTCCTGTTGGCCAGAAAAAAAAAAAAAAGGTAAAAATAGAGGTGTGTGGCTCAAATGTCACAGTGCCAACCTTAAACAGAACAGCACAACTGGGAATACAAGCTTTGATACCAACAGAGGAGGTAAAGAGGGAGGGAGAAAGACAGAGGTGGAGGGGGGGTTGATTCATGCTTCATGAACTAATTCAGCCTCATATAGCTTTTAGCCCTCTCTTCACTCAGGGAGAGTACTATATGTACTAGAGGCACATTTACCATAACTCAAAGTAGGAAGAGAGATGGCAACACCCCGAGTCCTTCGGATTCTCGCCAGTCACTGTGAGACACTGCAACTGCATCTGCTGGGAAGCATCAGAGTGATTTGAAGAGGTAGAGACAAAACTGGGCTACAAAGTGGCTTTGTTTGTTTTTGATAAATATGACCAAATGTGGCAGTGATAGAATGAAACAGTATTTCATACAGGGAATCTCAAAAAAAGTAAAAGAAGGCATTACAAACCCTTAGTCAGATGCTAAAGGCAAAGCAAAAACAATGGGGAACGAATGAAGGATCAGAACTCTGGAACCTTTCCTACAAACAAATAACAGTTCCTAATTTCCTCTGGCAGAAGATTGATTATCACATCAGAGGCAAGGAGAAGAATTTGTGAGCAGTTTCTAAAGCAGATGGAGAGAAGCTGTACTTCAGAATCAGTCTAAAATTCCATCTATCGTGACAAGTGCTTACTAACCAAGTGAAGGATGAACCTCCACTCAGTAGGCTGGCATAAAAATGATTATAGTAGGAATGAGAAGACAGACTCTTTTTTCCTATATAATTTTTATTGTAATTAATAGAAGGGTTACATTACATTCACCAGATGGAAGGTGCATTACTTCACATACATTGATACGCTTTCTCATGTCTTGGTCCCCATTTCCCCCCCCCCACTCCCACCCCTCATCTTGTTTTCCCCCTTTTCCTATCCAATTTCAAATAACCAAATAGACATAACTACAGTATATCAGATAACAAGGTAAAATACTGTAACAATATGATATAACCAAGGGAAAGTAAAAGAGATGAGAGATAACATAGTACATTAAGGACAACAATCACTCATTATATGGCTTTTGTTTCTATATCCTAGAGAGAGCTCCCCTACGACCAAGCAATTCCACTATTTGGCATTTTTCCAACTGTCCAGAAACAAGGGCATACTAAATCCACTAGCACAACAATGTTCATTGCAGCACTAGTTACCATAGCAAAGATATGGAACCAACCCAGATGTCCCTCAGTTGATGAGTGGATCAACAAGATGTGGTATTTATACACAATGGAATTCTATGCTGCTGTCAGAAAGAATGACATTGCCCCATTTGTAAGGAAATGGAAAGACTTGGAAAAAATCATATTAAGTGAAGTAAGCCAGACTCAAAGTAACTTATGCTCAATGGTTTCCCTCACTTGTCATAATCAGTAGAAACCTTGGACTCTTCCAGCAGAGATTTGCAATAGAGCAAAACCTAGATACATAAGGACATACAGTATGACGCTAAATGAGAAGACAGACTCTTAAAATAGTAAAGGCAGAGGAGAGTCTGATTACATAGATCACACCCTATCTCTGAGAGACAAAAAGGTCATATATAGTTTCCAATATGAAGCTCAAACTCAAGAAAAATGTCATTCCACAAAAAGGAAGGGAGGGAAGGAAGAAGGCAGAAAGGAAAAAAAAATTGGCTGTCAACTTTAAAGGGCTTTTTGCAATCATAACACACAGATTTCAATAACATGGCAGAATAAGACCACTTGGGATATTCATTCAATGATTCTGGTATTCAACCAATCTAAGAATTAGTTTATTTCCTCTAATTTTATTTTCCTCCAACCTTGATGCCTTATTAAATCTTGGATAGTCCCCTACATAATCAAGCCTATGGGTTAGTATTTTGTATTTTGTACATACCAAAAGAGAATTCATTTAAGGAAGGCTCTCACAAAGCTAGGTAAAAATGACTCAAGAAAACATAACACAGAAAATTCTATACATGATGAATGGATGGATAAGGATTAAGGAGGCAGAAAATTCTGCTTAGGGAAAAGTAAAAAGAGACATTCAAAAGACACACTGATCCATTTTCCAGACTTGTGGAAGATATGATGCTCAAACAGCTAACATCCTCCAAAGTCTGGAAGTGACAGACATACCCATTCATGCAGTGATTATGTTGGGAGTGGGTGGTTGAAAGAGATCTGTGATCATTGATTATAAAGAATAGTAAGGATGGGTGTATATATTTGGTGTCCAGTGTCTCATATCTGAAGATCAGGATCTTCTTCATTGAAACAATTATGAAAATGAAATTCAAATATACTAATCAAACAAGAACAATGATTTCCATTATTTTGGATGAAGGGCCACAGATTCCCCCATGTAATTTTTTTTTTTTGTCTCAGATAACTTTAATGAAAGTATCTGCAAGCAGCATCTGCTCTTCAAGCACATCCTTGAATTTTTGAACAGTATGCAATTTGTAAGAAAACTTTCGAACATCATCAAGATTTTAAAGTCTTCTCTTTTCCCCTTTCCATGTGCTGTTCTAAAAGTACCCCCCACCTTTTTTTCTAATTCTAACAATTTCATGGGCATTGTCTGTTCTTCCTGAACCTGCCTTTTAAGTGTGAATGTGATGTTAGGCTCTCAGCTTTATACTTAGTGACTTCCTCCTTGTCCTCCTCCTCCTCCTCCTTCTCCTCCTTCTTGACATACATAGCACCAGGAGTCTAAAAACTTCAAAACTTAACATTCCATGCACATAGAGTACAGATAATTTTACATCCCAAATATAGGTGAGGGTAGCTTGTTACATCTTTCCTACCTAGTTTTTTTTTTCTTTAAAGTATATTTGCCTTGGGATGGCTCCCCATCCCAATGACAGATTCACATGCCTGTAGACAAGTGCCATTCAGTATTTAGTGCTCTCTAAAGTTAGGCACCAAATCGACAAACCTCATTTGAGCAGTTCTCACACTGCAATTCTGCAAGGATCATTTTGATTTCCTGTGGACATGTAGATTGTTGATCTCCAACTTTCCACTTCCAGAGACTTTGATAATCTCCTATATGCACTTTCACAAGACTAAAATTTGGATAGATTTACAGGTTTGAATAGAACATGTACTGCATGTAACTTGTTTTTACCAAATGCGAATATCACATGCTATCTTATGTTCTTTTGATGCTCTTGGTAATGATGCAGTACACTATGTTACACTCCCTAAGTGTCGCTGTGTGCTGATGGCTAACACATATAATCTTAGCTACTCAGGAGGCTGAGATCTGAGGATCATATCAGAAAGCCATCCTGGGCAAGAAAGCCCATGAAACTCTTATCTACAATTAACGAAGAAGCAAAAAGTAAGAAACAGAATTAGAAGCAAAAACAGAAGGAGGAGAAGGAGGAGGGGGAGAGGGAATAGAGGAGGAAGAGCCTGGCATATAATGATGTTTCTTCTGCTATATCTGAGTTATTCCCACTTCATTTTCTTGGGTTCAATTATCAACAAGTTATTTCTGTACTACCGAAAGGTCAACTTAATTGTACTAATAACTTTAGAAAAGACAGTCAAATCAATACAATTCTATTATATCTGCATGCTAAAATTTTACCTTACTACTTCTAGGAGCTGATTGTAAATAACAACATTAACAAGAATTTATTACTTCACAGCCCAATTAAACTCTTGTGAGGCCATGCATGAACTAGGGCTTGAAATAAGTTATTTGCTGTCCTCTTGTTGGGCAGCTTATACAAAATTCAAGTTGGGGCCATACCAATAATCCTAGCTATTCAGATGGCTGAGATCTGAGAATTGTAGTTTGAAGCCAATTTAGGAAGGAAAGCTCATGAGATGTATATCTAAAATTAACCAATGAAAAGCCAGAAGTGGAGGTCTGGCTCAAATGGTAGAGCACTGATCTTGTGTAAAAAGGGTCAAGGACAGTGCCTAGGCCCTGAGTGCCAAGAGTGGCACAGAAAGAAAAAAAGAAAGAAAGAAAGAAAGAGAGAAAGAAAGAAAGAAAAAGAAAGACGGAAGGAAGGGAAGAAAAGAGAAAAAACAAAAGAAAGAGAACGGAAGGAAATGAATTCAAGTGTCTTTGTCACCAATATCTCTCAGTTATTCAATAGCATCATTTTATCAATTAATTTGTCAATTACCCCACAAAGAGCCTATCATGAAAACAATCTCCTAGAAGGCAAGCATTTGCTTTTATAGCACGTACTAAATGTAATCCCATACAGAAAGGTCAGCCTACTTGAATTTGCAAAGTATAAATAAGTAAAAAATAAAATAGTGACAATAATTTAATTTTTATGATCATAAATAGATGAGATGTCATTAAGACTATTGGGATAGCTGAAAGATGTCTGGAACAGAAAAACTGTTGCTATAGGGAATTGGGAAGGGAGAGTCTCATTAGATTTTGGTTACTTCATAAATCTTGGAAGAAGGGTTAGGAGTTTGTCAAGAAGTGGGATGAAAAAAAGAAGCAATATACTAAAGAAGAAAAGTATAGGTAACAGAGTGGAAATGACAGGAGTATAACCTGGTAAAACAGTAGTTACATGAAGTCTGTGTGAAATTTATCTAGATATTTACATCTTGATTACAATAATTCCAATTAAAGAATGTAATGCAAATTTAATGAAGACACTAATAAAGTGTCTTGAATAAAATAAAAAATACAAAATACACGATTACCTGGGAGACAACTCAACAGTACTGTGCTTGCCTAGCATACATGAGGCCCTGGGTCTGACCTTTAGCTTTATTAACCCAAACCAAACTAAACCAATCCAAGTAAAACCAGGAAAATTTAAGCTGAACCAAACCAAATAACAACAACAATGGTGTCTCGGGTTTTCCAATGATGAGAACCCAAGATAGTGCTAATTGTCAAAGAATCAGCAAAAAGCAAAGATGGCCCCGAACGGTGCAGCCACTGCAGGCTGTGTAGGTCATTCTCAGTAATCTCAAGAAATAACAACACACATTTTCAGCTCAGCTTCTTTGGCTTCCCATACCAAATGCTGTCCTAAGATAATGAATTCACCAAGGGGAATTCAAGTGTGAACACTTTGCAAGGCTCAGCAGTGTGGAAAATTCTTTTGTGCACTTTATAATTTTCTGTTTGTTTTAGTCTCCACACAGTAAAAACACTCACTTTGCCACATGCTATGTAAGCTTGTTTTAGGGCAGGTGAAGAGAGTGTTCTAACTGGCCTCCTCTTGTAGCTAGTTCCTCTAGATGGATTTCTGTTTCTCCAATGAGATATCAGATATATGAAAAATGACAACAAAAGCTCTCAATATTACTCTGTGAACACCATGAGGAAGGATGCTTCTTCAGTTTCTGGGATCAATTAGCCACACAGCTAGTATCCCAGTGCGTCTCAGGACTTTAAGGGGACCAATCATTTTTCTTTTTTTTCTTCATATATTTTTATATTATAATTAATAGAGTGGTTACAGTAATATTGGCCAAATAGAAGGTGCATTACTTCATCCTATTTTTTTATCCCTATTTTCCTCCTCAACCCCCTCCCCTTGTTTTCCCCCTTCCCTTTCCTATTTCAAATAAACAACTATATATATATATATATAATGTATGAGATAAGAAGGTAAGATACTGTAACAATATGAGAATAACCAAGAGACAAAAAAAGAGATGAGAAATAACACAATACATTAAGAACAATAATCACACATTATATAGGCTTGGTTTCCATATCCTGGTGTTCCCACCACTTTTCTATCCCACCAATATTTCATCTGGCTTAGCCCTGAAGGTCTGAGACAATAATCCTGAAGAGAATGTATTATGAGGCAATTTATCAAAAGGCCGGAATTTGTGTTTCATGTATAAAATTATGACTTCATCCTTTTCCCATTATTTCCAAAATATTAATATTAAATACATAAAATTGTCATGGGTTCTGGAAAGAGCATGAGCCTTGATATTAGACAGACCTGAGTCAGAATTACAACCTAGGTTTTTGACCTTTGAGAACATTATTTTATGTGCTTGCTGAAAGAAGATAATCATATGCAGCACAGCTGTTAGAGAATACAATAAATGAGATAAACTATAAACTTATTCCATCTAGCAGGGTGCATCACAGCAAACATGTATATATATATATATATATATATATCCATCTTTGATTTGCTTTTCACTGTAAATGCTTGCTAAAAAATAATGTTGTGTGTCCACAGTTCGAACTTGTGTGTCCAACTTCAAAAGACTTAATTTTCATAATGATGTCACTTAGAAGTTATGCATATTAAATGGTACATAAATATTTGTAAGTCCTGATTAATATTACACACAGAATTCTCCAAAATAAGATGCCTAGTATTTGCTAATTTCTTGGCCAAACTGTTTAAATAAATATAGCTGCATCATTGTGTAAAAATGAGGAGGCTCTTAGGGTGTTATTTCAAGATACATTTCTATTCTCTGACCTGAGGAGCAAGTGCTCTGGCATCCCTCCCCAGCCCCACTCCGTCCCTATGCTCTGGCCATTTTACACCTGATATTGCATGTAGGACAGCACCCTTCGCGATATCCATGGTAATTCATTTTTTCTTCTAGATAAAGACTATATTTTGTCCTGCCAATGCTTGGTAATGTTTTGGTCTAAGTAGAAAATCAAGTTGTTGATACTCATTCCAGTCTTTCAATGATCTTTTCTTATTCCTTACAGGACATTCGTGAAGGAATTCCATCTCCTTACCGAATGTAATTAAATAGTCCCTACATATCATGCCCTAAACTGTCCTGACCACATAAGAAAAGTTAGTGGTAACCCTTATTTTTCACTCAGATTTGAGTATCTAATAAGAAAAACCCGGAGAAAGTACCACTAGAATGACCAAAAACAATGTTTTCCCATTTTTCCTTTTATGGTGCTAGAAAGGGACAGGGTTATATTATTCAAGGGACAGTGTTCTAGATTTAACCACAATGGGTTTTATCTTGACAGCCTTAAAATCAAAGATAAACATGGTTATACAAAAATGTTACTCAGTGCCTTTATTTTAGCCATAGCTGGGTGTCTTCAGACAGACTTAGCCACACTCCTTTTTAGACCTTCACTCTCTTCATATGATTATATTATATTAGTAGATTTCCTTCCTTCTCTCCTTTCCTCTCTCCCCCCTTTCCTTCCTCCCTTTTTTCCTTCCTTTCCTCTATTTTGACTTTTCTTCCTAATGCAGTAAGATTCTTACTTTATGAATTCTTAGGTAAAAGTTATTCTTTCTTTTTTTTTTCTTTTTCCTTCAGGTCCTGAGGCTTGAACTCTGGGTCTGGGAATCGTTCCTGAGCTCTTTTTGAACAAGGCTGGTACTCTACCACTTTAGGCCACAGCTCCACTTCTGGCTTTTTTCTGTGATTTAATTGGAGTTAAGAGTCTTATAGGTTTTCTTATCTGAGCTGGCTTCCAATTGTGATCCTCAGATCTCAGCCTCTTGAGTTCCTAGGATTGCAAGCATGAGCCACCAGCACCCAGCTCAAAAGTTGTTCTTGAAGGGACAGGAGTTTGGCCTAGTGGTAGAGTACTTACTTAGCATACATGAAGACTCCTCAGTACCGCATACACTGAAAAAAGCTGGAAGTGGTGCTGTGGCTCAAGTGGTAGAGCTCTAACCTTGAAAAATCCCAAGGACAGTGCTCAGATCCTGAGCTCAAAATTTTAAAACAATGTTGTTCTAATAAAGCACATTGACAATTCTCCTTCCAATTTCAAAGCTGGTTGCCAGGGTCACAATTGGAGAGTGGTTATTAGGGAAGACAATCTCTAAGATGCTACTTGGTCTTAGATACATGAGGAAAGAGAGGAGCCTCCAGTTCCATTTCAAGTTCCATTTTCTCTTTGTTATGTTGTTGAGCTGCTCTAATTGATCAGTGCTGTGTGGACTGTCTGATGCTCAGTCCCTTCTTATTTCCAGGCCAGTAGTTATTAAATTTGTAGCTAAATATGTGCCCCATGAACCTCGTGACTACAGAGCTGACCTTCCCTGGCAAGTAGGATACACCAAAGTTGTCATTTGGTGTATTATGAGAGTCTATTTAAGTGATTTTTTGCTGTAGAAATTTGGATGAAATAGCTAGAATGATATTTCTCTCCATGAAGAAACTTCGAAAGGACATTTTTCTATCTTTGAGCACACTTTACTCAATCGATGAGCAACACTTACTGAATTCTGTAAATGAAGGCCAAAATATATCTTCTGTCTTTTCATCCTACAGAATAATGATGAAGAATTTTTATCCCATATTAATTTATTACCCTATGATTCAGACTAATACCATTCTGCAGAAGTTCATTCATTCTCTGGAATCTCATGAAGTAGACAGTTCTTGTTAATGTAAGGTCATTTATATCCTTCTGCATCGTGTTTTTTTTCTTCAGCTCAAATCTTGACTCTGAGGCTGCCTTGGAGAGAGATGACCATGAGGGTTAGATTGATGTCTCTCAGTAGAGATTACAACAAAAAGTTAGCAGAGATGCACAGAAACTGGAGTTCTTAGACAGTGAGAATATAAAATGGCATCATCTCTTTGGAAAATAAATTTCTCAAAAAAAATGAAAATGCTTTCATGTGATTCTATTCTGCTCCTACATATCTACCCAAGAGTAGTTCTCTCCTCCTACATATCGAAACAAGAGGAATAGAATAAAAAAAAATCTTGTGCACAAATGTTAATATAAATTTTGTTTGGAATAGTCCCAAAGTCAAAATAACTCAAATGTCTATTATGAGGTGAGTGGAAGAATCAATTTATGCCTTTAAAATGTCACTCCGCAATACCATGAACCATTGATACAAGAGGCAATATAGCTGAAGTTCAGGATAGTTGTGCTAATGAAAAGAAGCTAAGAAAAAGTGCACATATGGATTGATGTCATTTATAACATCCAAATGAATTTATAGTAACAGAACCAGACTAGCAATTTTGTGGAAATGCAGGGAGGATGAGGAAGGTAGCAAGAAACCAATCCAAAGGGCTCAATGAAGTTTTAAGGTATAATGAATATATTCATTATCTTCACTGTGTCTATGAACTATGAAACCTGCTAAGGGAAAAGCTAATTATTTGCACACTTGAAATATCTGTAGGGCATTCGATGTCTATTCTACCTCAGAAGGTTTGGTTTTTATGAAAGATTAGGAAAAGGACTTAGGATACAGGAAAAAGATCCCAAATTACCTCATGTCTATAAGATGACAGCATAAGTTTGCTAGTCTTTACTGGAATAATGTGTAAGAAATAACATTCTAATGATCTTTAATTGAGATTTTTTTTCCCCTATACTTACCAGGCAGACACCCTACCTCTTAAGCCATATCCTCAGTCCTTTTCAATGTAGTTATAAAACCTCACATTCATGCCTGATGCAGGCTGGCTTGAAATCCTTCTATTTAGTCTTTCTGCACTGCTGGGATTACTGGTACATGCCAAAACACTCAACTTTATTTAATGAGGTGAACTCTTGTGAAGTTTTTGTTGGAGCTAGCCTCAAACCACAATCTTCTCCAACTAGGATGACTGGATTTTGAGCTATTGTGCCTGGCCACTCTTCATAGTTGAAGAAGGAACATTATAAAATAGGATTTGATTGGAATATATTGGTCTTTTCTCTAAGGAGCCTGGCTGGCACTTGTGGAGTTGTTCTGGTTCTTAAGGCTACTTTGGAGCTGTGCTTAGGCCTCTACTGAAATTATTTCTCTTATAAACTTTCAGAAATGAAGCTGTGCTCTGTGGATTCCTTCTCCTGTGACAACAGTAAAAACTCATAGGCCAGGCTTTGCTGGCAGCAAAATGTTTCTGCTCTATCTAGTGGAATCCTGTAGAATGAAGACAACTTATTTGGTTCTGGTCATTACCAAGTGAAGGGACCAGATGAAATGTGGTTCAGGACACAGGCATAGGCTCTGCTTCAGTATCTGCACAGGGTGACATTGGGTACAAGGAGCTAACCCTGCAGGAAATGCCACTGTTAGATTTGACACGTAGACAGAAAGGGCCATAACAGATATAAACCAATCTTGCTGCAGAGGAACACGAAAAGGCCACAGGAGGCTGGCACCTTTGATTTGCCTCTCACAGTACCATAAGCAAAGCCAGCAATACCAGGCTATTTTTAATGTTCAAAGAACCTCTCAAAAGATTTATGACTGCAAATATGTAGTGTGGGACAGATAAATTGAAGCAGGACTCTCCCAGCCCTGACAGAAGAATCAGCTTGCCAGCCTGGTCAATAAAGTATTTAAGCTCTGAGTGCTGTGTGGGTTGTCATAGATTAAAATTTGAAAATCTTTTATAGTGTAACAAGGTCCTTAATTATGACTCTAGGCTTTGGATCATTGCAGGTTTTGCAAACAGCAAGAATCATGCCACAGTGAACATCCTGAGATACAATAGCCTTTGAATCCAATGTTCATGAGAGAAAATGCTCAGTTCTCAAGTTCTGAATTCTTTTCCCCACATAAAAGAGCCTGAGAGATGCCTACTACAAAACCCCCTTCCACCCCCCTCCCCCCGTCTCCATTGTATTTAGTATGTTTCTCTCTTAGGGAATTCAGAGAATCTAATGAGCTGGTCGCAATTTCAAGGTGATTTGGCCTTCAACTTTTTTTTTCTTTTGTCACTCAATATTGTGACAACATTCTCATTCTTTCTGAAATTGAAGAGCATGGTGATTTTACTTGCTGTGGGTTTCAGCTATTCATTCATTTCTTTGGCTTATTGTTACAGCCAACTCATCCACCTCTCTTAGAGGGAAGGAGTTTCATATTGCTCCATGAGCTTTATTATATTTATAAATTATATTTATAAATTAACTGTCATTATATTTATAAATGAACTATGATGATAATGACAGCAATATTAATGATGAGGGAGCAAAATCAAATAATAAAATCATGGATGCCGTAAGTGAAGAAAAAATTTACTCCTGTGATATTATGCTGCAAGGGGAGGAAGAATAAGAATTTGTGTAGGAGACAAGAAAGAATATATGTTAAAATGTGCAGTGTGAGCCACTTAAGATTATTTGAGGATTGTGGTAAGAAGGATCTGAACTAGTAGGAATACATTTGTGAAATAGCTGGAGACAGACATTAGCTATTTGACTGAAAAACTTGCAAAAAGACTGTTGCTGGAGAAATGCAAAGTATTAGAACTGGCAGCATACAAGCTCTCAAATGTGGTTTAAGTTATTTCATATATTTTCTAAAATATCCCAGACTCAGGGCCATTTGATGGCTTATATTGATCATGCTACGTTTGTCTGAGCTTTCCTATTTAAATTGGATAGGATTTGTTCTTTATTCACTAATAGTCTTGTTGGAATGAATGGGCACTGATTCACTGAGAATATTCAGAGGTTATTGCAAGGTTCCTCTGATTCTTCCTAAGGGGTTTTCAGGGATTCCCATAGCTGCTTTAAGAAATACATTTAGATGGGGACCAAGACATGAGAAAGGGTATCAATGTATGTGAATTAATGCACCTTCTATCTGGCGAATATAATGTAACCCTTGTATTAATTACAATAAAAATATATGAAAAAAGAAATATATTTAGTACGGTTTTCCAGTTGTGAAGACCACAACTATCTGGGAAGGTGGGGACTGTCCAGGTAAGGCATGGAAACTTTGTACATCCTCTTCCTCTACATTTACTAATTCATCTCTCCCAGCTGATTATTCCTGAAGCATCCTCTATAAACATAAGAAAGAAATGTATTGACACATTTGTCCATAACACCCCCCACCCATAAACAATCATGTGCAACAAAGGACTAACTTTCTGACACTCAGCGTTTGCATAACTAAGTTCGGGAGTCACTGAAGTCTCAACTCCTCACGAAAACTTATTTTCAGTATACTGACAAGTCTTCTGGAATGAAAGGACTCTTAAGATAACATCAGAAGCAAGATTTCACAGAAGAACTGTATCTACAACAGTAATTTAAAATAGCATACTTGTAACTTCCAAATATACACAATTGATTATGTAGAATAGGCTATTGAATTATCCTTATAGTCAAGATCACTTAATCACAAACTCACTGAATATTTAAGTGGAAAACAACATGAGTATAATGCTTATAATCTTCTCCTTAAGACTCCTCTTACACATATCTGCAGCAATTAGCTTCTACTATGAAGGAGGATTTCATTAAACTTCCCAGTAGCACTGGGTTATTTGTCCATACCAGCTGTTCTCCTGGCTGCCACTAGGTGGCTAGTACTCTCTGATCTGACTTCTTTGGGGGGTGATTTTAGAGAGTGAGTCTTGTAGATAATTGTAGATGTTTATGCATGTCCTCTGGCTTCAGAAGCTAGTTTTGCTTACAAATAGAAGATTGTTCCTCCACCTATCTTTTCTATTTGTTTTTCTGACTGAAAGAACTCTTTAAGCCATACACTAGTCTCAGGGCATTTCATAACTCACTTTCTTAAAGCCAGCCAAATGACCTGTCAGGACCTGGCTCATATTCTTATTCTTCCAAAACATTGGAGAATCATGGGACTCTCTGAAGGTTCCCCCAGCCACCCATCATTGTACCGAGGTCTCTCTACCCATTTTATATACAACTTGTCTTCCATATCTGCCTGTTGAACATCACCCCCAAAACTCTTGAGATTCTCTTTCCCCAGCTCTATAATGAAAACACTACACTTCAAAGTTACAGGCTTTGACTGCTCAAATCTCTCATCCCCTCCCCTCCTTACCTGCCACAAACCATGTGCTCTTGCTGCAGGGCCTCATAGGATCTTTAATAAAACCATTCCCAGGGTAGGGGATGGTGGAGAGGGTAGATGGGGGGAGAGGACACATAGACCAGTTGTTCATCAGAATCAGCATATTCTTGGAAGCACAGGCCCCAAGGTATGTAGGTGAAGGACAGAAGTCATGGTAGTGGTCAAAGAGCAACAGGAAGAAGGAGTGTCAATTACGAAGAAGATTCTGGCCACAGAACAGTGGTCATCAGTTAGTTACCCTGAACAAACATCAGGAAAGAAGGAACGGCACGCCTAGATGAAGGGTAGGGGAAAGACTAACTGAATACATCATCTTGCTATCACATCTTTACCACTTGCTCACTTCTACTCTTTCTCCTAGTCCCCAGTTCCACATTCAGGACAAAAATCTGAAGCTACAGCCCAGTGAAAAATCAATACTATTCTTTAAACCTTAGTACCACACAATTGGAAGAAGTGTTCATATAAGGCTGGTTGCCAGCATAGGATTGTAGAGGTGTGTCTGCTCTACAGATGCTGTTTCAAATTTACTTTGCACTTACCCTGGGGTGGTCTTCCAGTGTAAAGGTTAAGTCAAGCCTTATTTGGGGATGGAAAACAATAAAAACAAATAAGGTATCTCTTCTGATATTAGCAGTCAGCATCACTGTCAAGGAAACACAAGTATCATTTTCAGAAAATTCAGGAAAGGCCGGGAGTTTGGCCCAGTGGTTAAAGTGCTTGCCTAGCATGCATGAAGACCCGGGTTCGATTCCTTGGTACCACATACATAGAAAAAAGCCGGAAGTGGTGCTGAGGCTCAAGTGGTAGAGCTCTAGCCTTGAGAAAGTCCAAGGACAGTGCTCAGGCCCTGAGCTCAAGCCCAGGACTGGCAAAAAAAAAAAAAAGAAAATTCAGGAAAATGTATAGATTATACAATAACACGTGTAAGGTGACCTAATAGTTTAACAGCAGGATGGACTTTAAAAGTGGCCATGTAACAAGAACAGGCTTGCGGACCAAGGGAATAGAACTGAGGACCCAGATATTAACCCACAGACCTATGGTCACCTAATCTTTGATAAGGAAGCCAAAAAAATAGAATGGAAGAAAAACAGCCTCTTCAACAAGTGGTGCTGGCAGAACTGGTTAAGCACCTGCAGAAAACTAAAGTTGGACCCTTCTTTGTCACCCTGCACCAGGATTAACTCCAAATGGATCAAAGCCGACACACTGAAAACTTTTCAAGAAGGAATAGGAGATATAATAGGTCTCCTTGGCACAGGTCGAAACTGTCTTAAAAAGGACCAAGAAACACAACAAATCAGAGAAAGTCTGGATAAGTGGGACTGCAATAAACTGCAGAGCTTCTGTATGGCAAAAGACATAGCTAGCAAACTAACTAGAAAGCCTACAGAGTGGGAGAAGGTCTTCACTAACCACACAATGGACAAAGGCCTCATATCTAAAACATATCAACAGCTCAAAAAATTGAATCACTCCAAAATTAATCTCCAAAGAAACAACCTTCCCATTAAAAGATGGGCCAAAGACTTAAAGAGAGTCTTCTCTGAAGAAGAAATAAGAATGGCCTATAGACACATGTTCGATACCTCTGGCCATAAAAAATGCAAATCAAAACAATGCTAAGATTCCACCTCACTCCAGTTAGAATGGCCATGATCAAGAAATCTAATAACAACAGATGCTGGAGGGGATGTGGCCAGGAGGGATCACTACTACACTGTTGGTGGGAGTGCAAACTCATTCAACCACTATGGAAAGCAGTATGGCAGTTCCTCAAAAGACTAAACATAGAGCTCTCCCATGACCCAGCAATTCCACTACTTGGCATTTACCCAATCATCTAGAAACAAGGACATGCTAAATCCACTAGCACAATGATGTTTACTGCAGCACTATTTACCATAGCAAAGATATGGAACCAACCCAGATGCCCCTCAGTTGATGAGTGGATCAACAAGATGTAGTATTTATACACAATGGAATTCTATGCTGCTGTCAGAAAGAACGACATCACCCCATATGTAAGGAAATGGAAAGACTTGGAAAAAGTCTTATTAAGTGAAGTAAGCCAGACTCAAAGGAACATAGGCTTAATGGTTGCCCTCATTTGTCATAAGCAGTAGAAACCTTGAGCTCTCTTAGCACAGATTTACAGGACCTCCAGGATATAGAAACAAAAGCCATATAATGAGTGATTGTTGTCCTTAATGTACTATGTTATCTCTCATCTCTTTTGCTGTCCCTTGGTTATCTCATATTGTTACATATTTCACCTGGTTATCTAATATATTGTATATGTATGTATTTAGTTATTTGAAATCAGAAAGGGAGAGGGGAAAACAAGATGAGAGGTGGGGGTAAGGGGAGGGAAATGGGGACCAAGACATGAGAAATGGTATCAATGTTTATGAAGTAATGCACCTTTTATCTGGTGAATTAATGTAACCCTTGTATTAATTACAATAAAAATATATTTAAAAAAAACAAAAAAAGTGGACATGTACTTGAGCCAACCATGTGGAATACTGTTCCTCACATATGATCAGCAAAGCACTTACTCACAGGCTCTGTGACTGTTTTCTGATCCAGGAATTATTTAAAATGGATTGATAATGGTTAAGATCCTTGGAAACCCAAGGCAATATTGACTGTGGGATGAAAACAATGCCAACTCTGCATTTCCTTCTATATGATCCTTTTATTCTTCTTGAGACACCACTTTGGGAAAGGTCTCTTTCTTCATGTAGTGATAAAATACATGAAGTGTACTAGGATGAAAGATAATTCTACCATTCTGGATTCTCTATCTCTGATTAGTTATAGCTTCTTTTTTTTCTTTTTAAAAAAATGATTCCAGGAAAATTTTATTTAATTTCTACAAGTAGTTTCACAGACAAATAGAAATAAGTAGAAACCAATTGAGAAGAACTTGTACAGAGAGACTGAAGTCTATAGCACCACTAAGTGTGTGGTTAGAGACCAGTTGTTCACGTAACCATTTCCCTTCTTTCTTAACATAGGTAGGTTACATTTCCTAGAGTCCCTGGCAAGTGGGGATTCTAAATGAATTATTATTTGCAAGTAAAACAGACAATTATGAAGGCACCAAGGAAAAGGAAGAGCAATAACAATCTGGGCAGTAGTATGACTATGAATATACTAGCGTGTACTTACCTTCAGCACTGTACTTCACCACTGACTTGGTCACTAGCACACACTCCCTTGAGAACATGAATGCAAAATACAGGAAGTGATTTCTTAGCAATGAGAGTAGAAGCAGAAACAAGGAAGTCATTCATGTACACGATTCCTATTACTCTATTGTCTAAATTCATCATGGGATTGTAGTTTGAATTATCTCTTGAGTTAGACACAGGAATTCTTCAGGGTTCTCAGAAGGTTCTAGAAAATGGTGGCAAACCTCAGTCATCTTACAATGAGCCTCTAATAACATACAGTATCATGCTTTTTTAATCAAAAGAGTTTCCCAATTATGCAATGGCTCAGCAGCCTCCTGCTCCACCCTTCTTTTGTGTTTGTCCCACTTAATCATCCACATGGCCTCTCACTTGGTGGGTCTTCACTTGCTTCTAAGGGTTCAGCAATGATTACAAATATAAAGTCCCTTCAGAGTAGAAGCATCAGCCCCATCACTTTGAAATATCTCCTAGAGTGGTCAGTACTCTCTCTGGCTTTCCATTCACACAAAATTGTCTCATTTATGGGCCGATGTGTGTTAAATGGAACTCTCTGTGTTGAATAGATTTGTTTTCCTGAATGTAGACTTAGCCACTTAGAATACTATTAAAATAGTTATGGAAAAATATGAAAAAATAAACAGTAAGCTTACAAATGGAGTTAATAATCTCCAGTAGCTCAGTTCATTTTGCAACTCAGAAAGTAGAGACAGAGATGGTTTGAAGTCAGTTTGGGTGGGATATAAAGATCTTGTACTTGTGTGCAACTATTAAAAGAATCACAAAATCCAAAAGGGGTTGGGATATGGTTCAACTCTGCTTTGCAATGATGAGGTATTGAATTTAAACTGCAGCAGGCAAATTTTCTTTTAAAGAAAAGCAAAAAAAGAATTTTATCAGCAAGTGATTAGGTAGCTTTGGGGCTAAAATAGACATTGCCCTTTTTGAAAGAAAATTTTATTGGAAAACAGCCATACCAATTTGCCTATGTCCTTTTCTGGTAAAGTTGAATGGTTATAAAAGAAACTGGCCCCTGAGCTTTTAATATTTGCCCCTCTAGAGGAAATACCTGCCAGTTTGGGGATAATATTAACCATTTTATCTATCTTAATGATAGCACCCATTACTCTGTCCTCAGTTCTATAGTGGTCCTGATTCTTGGTTCTGTTCTAGCTGGCAATAGCAGCCTCCAATTCATCTCCTACCAATCATTCCTCACCCTCAGGCCTGAACCTTGGCTTGTGGTAACCTCTGTATGTTCCAATCAGCTAATCTACTTTCACTAGCATCAATCAAATTTCAAAGTGATAAGGTATCTGCTTTTAACTTTGAGAGGTCATATAAAAATCCTTTTTAAAAGAAGATTACAAGAGTTTAATGTAAGATAAGTTAGTGAAATACTGATGTCCTAGAAGCTCCCTACCTCCCCTTAAATTAGGAGAGGGAGGGAGAGACAGAGAGACAGAGACAGAGAGAGGGGGGGGAGAGAGAGAGAGAGACAGAGAGACAGTGAGAGAGATACAGAGAGAGAGAGAGAGAGAGAGAGAGAGAGAGAGAGAGAGAGAGAGAGAGAGAGAGAGAGAGAGAGAGAGAGAGAGAGGGAAGGGGTGAGATGAAGAGAAATGTCTCCAGCATAGGAATAGAGGGGGATTGTAAAATTCCACTTACTCAAGGCAGAGATACTATGCAGTGATGTTTGTTTTGTATGATCACTTTTATAGTAACTTTAAGGCCCAACAAATAGATACAGCCTACAGCCTCCTACAGGGATAACCTTTGATATAATCAAAGTCTTTCTTGCTCTGATAAGCAATAGAACACTTCACACATAAAGTACTTCAATGGCTATGTGCGATAACTCAGATAAAGATAGCATTTGATAACTGATCAGTGTGGGTGTCCTGAAAGTATGGCTTACATTTGCTGCTGCAGGTAGTTTTCTTCATGGCTATGTTTCCCAAGCTTGACTGGTAATTGTAATCATCATGAAGAGATGCCTTTTGAGACAAAATATCAAAGCATTAACTCAAATTCTTGTCAATAAAATTAAATTTCCCTCTGTGACATCACAGATAGCAGCAGAGTGGTTTTTCATTAAATTTGGAGGCTATGTGTCTTATGCTAACATTAATTTGGAGGGTGAGAAGAAGAAAAAGGTTATTGGCAAAAAAAAAGAATGAAGAGAAAAATAAAGAATTTCAGTCATCTTGTAAGATGGAAGGTTTAGAATCTCTTGGTTATGAGAACTGGGCTACCTGAATCAAAGTGTTATTAAAAAGAAAACAAATAATGATTTCAAGGGAATCTTAGATTGATGCACACAGATGTAGTTGCTACCAACAAATGGGCTTGTTTCTTAGTTGGACAATTCCATGTGGGACTACAGTTCCAGATATTTGTTTAATAATAACCAGTGTTCTTTTTGATCATTGCCAGGGTCTTCAAATCTTCATTAACTTAAAGAAGAGATTCTGTGTATCAGTATGGTACACAGAGTTATGCTGGCTTTTCAGTTCACCACAATCTCACAATTTGTAATCCATTCAGTTTTCATCAAGGGAATTACAAAGCAGCTAAAGAGTAATTTTCTTTCCTCTGATATATGACGGGCAACAGTCACAGAATATTTTTGAAATAAAGTATATGAATTGATCTTTCTTGGTCATTTAACCAGCAAGTGAAATGGAAAGCATAAAGGTTATAAAGCTAGAAAAACAAGGCGGATTCCCAGCGTGCTGCAAATCAGTTTCTGTTAACCTGTCTCCTGTTTGGTTGCATTGTCTATAAATTGAGTTGAAAACTACCTCTTCTGTCAGCCAAGCATCTTTGGTCACAGGAAAAGAAAACTCTCACAGCCATTGTGAACTTAGAACGGAAGCCACACCTGTATACAAAGATTTGTTCAGAAAACCTGAACTTGACTGATTAGAACACTGTGACTCTGAAGGGAATGGTGTAGATTGAGAGGTAGAGTAGCCTCAACTTTTATATCTGATCTAATATTTTCCTAGCCTTTCTCAGTATGTTTATCTAAACTTAGACCTCTAGTCTTCGCCCATCCTAAAGCTGAGAATGCTGTAACACTTGCACAGATTTCCACTTGTCTGTAGTCTACCTACCTGATGCTCCCACCAGTATAGTTGGTGAATGCATTAGTTTAAAACTTTGTAGCTATAAAAGTTCACAAATCCTTTTCCTCAGTGAAGTCTGACATGCAGGGCAACATTAATGGTTGTTTATGAACTAAGGGCATTCATTGGACTCAAATGAAACTGTATTCATACTTCCTTTAAATAACAACTTTTTTTAAATTTTAATGTGAAGGCTATGTAAGGAACAGGTAAGTTTGGAACATAACAGGAAATGTGGGCCACCTCCTTATCCTATGTGAAACATAAACGATAAATGGAAAGCTTTCTGGTATGCCTTTTCTCATGTCTGCCTCTGAGTTTCTTTCTGCTGATCTGGTTTTCTTTGCTTTGGCAAGCTTCAGCAGAAAAAAATGGCTACTTCCAGCTTGCAATCCATTCAGCTTCCCAGCTGAAGTGTTCTTTCATTTCTCTCATGAGAAAAATGTCTATATTGGGTATCCATCGAGACAAGCCTGATTGCTCAGCTCAGATCTAAATAAGCTACTCACTCCTGGTCTAGGATTGGGTCCAAGATTGTGGTAGATAAAGAGAAATGAAAAGATGCTGTGGACAGAGTTTCATATTTAGTAAAGCATTTTGACAAAGTGATAATGACAGTAGAGGTGAAAGGATGGTCTCTGGCTCTTCATAACAAGCCCCTTTCAACCGTATCTAAGGTTGCTAATGAGGGGATTCAAAGATATTCCCCTAAGGTTGGAAGTTGGCTGTCAGGGGACCCAATCATTTGATTACATGTGATAAAAGTTTTGGGACTTTCAGTCTCCTTCTCTGCCACCAATGGCCAAACATTTAATCAATCATGTCCAGTAATAAAATCTCTTAAGAATTAAAATGGATGTAGTTCAGGGAGTTTCGAAGTTGCTGAACAGTTGGAAGTGCATTCTCTACCTTTGGCTATTCAAGGTTTGCATAACAAGCCAGTAATCCAGTAAATATACTTAATTACTGAATAGTAACCCAGTAAATATACTTAATTACTGAATTCTGTGAGTCATACTAGAAAATTATGGTCATAAGGAATGGATTATAGGAACTTTTCAATTTGTACTGAGCCATTCTGGTGCATAAATAACAACTTAGAGTTGGTGGCTAAAGTGAAGGCAGTATTTTGGGATTGAGCCCTTAGCCTATGGGATATGATGCTATCTCCAGGTAGTGTGAAAATTGAGTTGTTTTGGGGTACTTAGTTGGTGTCTACAGGCAACCCCCTTCCTCCTCCTATGTCATAAGTAAGGTATTGACTGTAGTATTGGTGTAAGAGTAGTACAGAGAAAAGGTATTTTCCTTTCAGTTTTACCTAATCACCCATCTAATCCCTCTCGTAACTGTAATACAGAACTAACTTAAAAAATAATGCATCTCCCTTCCATTGTAAATTTGGAATTGTTTTGTCATGGAATAAAAGAATTATCATGCCACTGTATACTTTGGAAACAGGATTTTGCAATTGCATTCAAATATGTGAGCAAACAAGGCATGGATACCTAATATGTATTCTGTTATGGGAATCAAGACATGTGAAAGGGTATCAATGTATGTGAATTAATGTACTTCCTATCTGGCAAATAGCATGCAACCCTTCTATTAATTACAATAAAAACTATGAAAAAAAGATACAGGAGGAAGAAAGGATTGTATTCCAGGATACTCCAATCACAAGGAACTAAACAGTCAACAGAATTCCATGGTATCATCCGAGCTATCCAGGCTTTTTCTTTAGAACTAATTTGTCATAGCAGCTACATTTATCCCCCACCATTTATTTTCGCTATTGGGGTACCTTTTTATTGAACAATCCTCAAAGTACAGTGAATGTTGACCCTGATATCTCAAATGTGAAATGTCTTGCAATGAGTATTACAGAGAAAAAGGAATCTGTTTCTTATGACACCTGGATGAGACAGCACTTCAAAACAAGGGGATCATGTGGGCTAGGGGAGACAGTTGAATAACAAGGGTGCATGAGATGGAAAAGAGAGAGCAATAGAAAGAATTAATCTAAAATTTAATATATGCATGTATAAAATATTATGGTATTGAAAGCAAAAGTTCTCTACCAAATTCATTCTATGAAGCCAGCATAACCCTCATCACAAAATCAGACTGAGGCTGGAAGCAACCTCAATGCCCCTCAGTGGATGAGTGGATCATGAAGATCTGATATATATATATATATATATATACACATACATACATATATATGCCACATGTATATATATAATATGTATATATTATATATACTATAATTCTATGCTGTTACCAGAAAGAATGACATTGCCCCATTTGTAGGGAAATGGAAAGACTTGGAAAAAAATCATATTAAGTGAAGTAAGCTAGACCCAAAGAAACATACATAGGCTTCATGGTTTCCCTCATTTTTAGTAATCAGTATGCATCTAGATTTTGCTAGCAGAGGATCACAATAGCCCAGAAGCTATGTACAAATTGCCTTATAGGAAGAAGCTAAATGAAATTAACTCCAGGATAAGGAAACAAGAGATTTATCCTGGTGGTTGTTGTTTTTAATGTACAATGTGAATTTATTTCCTCACTCTTTTTTTTCCCTCTTTCTTTTTTTTTTCTCTTATGGTTTATCCTCTGTTTTTGCTGTATCTGAGTTTGGTACCTTGTGTATTTGTTTATTCGAATCAGGGTAGGGAAGGGGAAAAACAAGATGATGAATCAAAGGTCAAAGGATGAACCAGTGTATTAGTGATATTCACAAAACAATTCATTGGAAATGACCTCTACACCTTAGGAGGGGGTTGGCGGAAGAAAAGTAGGAGAAAAACATGGGAAGGGGTAATAATGTTCAAGTACTGAACTCACTACCTTACAAATGTAACTGTAACCCTTCTATACATCACTCTGATAAGAATATAAAATAAAAATAAAATAAAATATTATGGTAAAATCCCTTTGTAAAATTAACATACATTAAAATATTTTTTAAAAAATGAATAGAAGAAATGTTGGAAGGTAGGTCCAGTAGAAGGGGATGTAAGGATGAATGAATATAAATGAAGTAGTATATAGTGGAAGAGCTTTATGTATGTGTATGTACATAGAAAAATGAAACCTATGGAAATTGTTATATGAAGTAGTGAAGGAAGGATAAAGGAGAGTGATAGAGGAATGGTTTTGATGCAGCATACTGAATATACATATAAAAAGATCAAAATAACCCCCCCCCCGGACAACTAATTAAAAATGTTTATAGAAAACAAGAAGAGCTAAGATTTTCTTCGGAAATCAAGTATGCTAGCACCCCAATCATAAGAGTACAAGGTTTCTAGAATTGCCAGGATTATATGTCTGTTTGTAAATTACCCAGTCTAAAGCATTTTATTACACCAGCTCACACATACTAATGCAGTGATTAACCTTGCTGATGACATAATTTTACCAAGGACTCATTCTGCCTATGTTCATTCATGGAAAAATGTTCTACGT
Source organism: Megascapheus bottae (assembly GCF_031878675.1). Lineage (NCBI taxonomy): Eukaryota > Metazoa > Chordata > Mammalia > Rodentia > Geomyidae > Megascapheus > Megascapheus bottae. The sequence continues at coordinate 27,179,174 of NC_143515.1, forward strand.
TTCAATGATAAAAGTTCCCTGGCAATTCCATTTTCTCCTACTTAGTCGTGTTCCTTAATGTGGACAGTATATTGGGAATAACTTTATAAAGTAGGCAGTTATTCTTCACTAGGATCCTGTAATAGATACCATTTCTTTGGATTTTTGTCTTTCTACATCAGTAAACTGCAAAACACCCAACTTTCTCCTGGATCTCCCAGAGAAGTCATAAATGTCATCTCCACTATGCTTTGTCATCAATCAATCTGGTCCACCTCTTTAGTCCGGTGAAGCAGAGCCAGTGTAAAATGAAGCTACAAGGCACAGGACATCGCCTTCTGCGTGTGACAGGTCCCCAGCTATGTTCATGGATAATCAGCCTTTGGGCACAGTGTAGGCTCACATCCATGAACAGGAAGGACCCGTGGCAAAGCTATAACAAGCCTTTGTCTGTGCTTCTACACAAAGGGAAAATTATCTGATGGTATGACTGCCTGGACTCAGAGAAGTTTCCAGCACTTCATCTATAAAATGAGGGTAATATGGTCCCCCTTTTGTATCACACGAAGAAAAAATAATATATCACAAAGTTTATTGGAAATTTACGATTCAATATCTAACTTTCAGTAAGTACACAGAAGCAGTCAGTTATTTATGAAATAATGCTTTCAGGAAATAATAACCATCTTTCCCAAAAAATAAATCTTGAGTTGGAAAATTAAGTTAATTTGTATCATTTAAATAGTAAGACCTAAGGGATTTAGTAAGACTTTAGGGTACATAGGAACCCTAACAGATAGTCTACAGTGGATTACTCTGTATTCAAATAAATGTTGTCATTTTAAGAAAGGGGTGGCATTGGACAGTAGGTATACACATGCAATCTTCTGAGTGTTTTTTTTTTTTACATGGGTTCTCCTGAAGCTGTGATTCACCTAAATTTAGTATTCACGATAAGATAGCCATGGTTTGTCAAAAAGAAGGTTCTAGTATTGGCTTTATGAGACTGAAATAAAGGTGAATAGAGACATTGCTTGGGTTAGAGCTGGGGAATATATGCATTGAATCCTAGGTACTACATGGGAAATAAATGTTGCCAGACAGATATATAGGTTGGGAGGTGAGAGGGATGTTCAATATTTTTATGTTTCTTAGTTTATTTGCTTCCCTGACTTCCAAGCCATTTTGGCCATCAGTGTCACAAAGCACTCCCAGGGAGAAGGTGCATGGAAACAGACATGATAAAATCAACATAGGGTAGAGGGAAGCATGTATGGTCACACACATGAGTTGTACATAGTAGCTAGCCACTTTTGAACTGCAGACAGGAGCCCATTGAATTAGATGATCTGGTGCCGATCTACAAGAACACAGCTTAAGATAACCACGTATGTGTACGTGGTGCCTGTGATTAACAAAACACAATTAAAGAACCACTTTCCTAATCCTCTGCTACTGTGTAACCTCTGGTGAATATTCCCCAAATCTCACCACCATAAAGGGAAAGGTACTCTTCCCTTCCACAGAGATTTTGTTTTCACTATGCCCTTCATCAGTGTTCATGAAGTCACAGTTAGGTTTTTGTCTAATCAGACATAGATTGAAATCACAGATCCATCAAGAGGGACCAAGAGTAATTACATAAATGAGCTATTTGTGTTTAGCCCTTGTTATCTGGTTAAGTTCTAAAAAGCAAAGTCTCATTAGTCCAAGTCACTAAGAGCCACAAAAAGATGAATATGTCCATTTTTATCTGGTAATAAATGCTACAGGAGAATTATTCAACTTTTTGATGAATTTAATAAAAATTAAAAAATGATCAGTTAAAATTTTTCTTTTTTTATTGTGACTAATAAAAGGGTTACATGATATTTGCCAGATAGAAGGTGCATTAATTCACATACATTGATACCCTTCCAAAAACAATCAGTGTGTTGGCAGAGGTCATATTCTGTTTGACATGAGATCCAAGATGGCTCTTAGTATCTAATCAGTATTATTTCGGTGTCCAGCTATCACTTAAAAACAACATGAATTCCCCATCAGATAAACATTAATAGTACATCCAACGGAAATTGAAATTGATTTCCGCCCTAGCATGCACTAGATCAACAAATTTTATTTATGTAAGGCTCCATTGTTTTGACTTAAGGCAGAGTGGGATGCCGAGTAACTATTTTAATAAAATCTAATTCCACGGGGAAAAATAGTTATCATTGTCTTCAATTTATGGTTCAGTTAGTAGGAGAATGAATCTGACAGAGCCATTATATGTAATTCTCTATACATGACTGTTTTCATCGAAGTTATTTCAAGATGTTTTCCTACCCAAGCAATGGTAAACTTTTTTCAAAAAAAATTAAAAATAGGGAATTGCTGCTATAAAACATATACATCACAAAGGACTCATATTCTGCATTTTTCTTAAACCACTTACCATAAAACCTTCATTTTTTATGGCCAACTCCGTGCTGATATCATGATTTGCAGCCCAAAACAACTGATATCACAGCATCCATCAGTCATAAATCTTAAGAACCTAAGTTCCAAATCCCAAAGCAGTGCCCAGAGACACAAATGAGATTTTTCTCTGAAAAGTATGACTTGTGCTTGCAGTTTTGATTAAAGGAGCAAAGATGAGAACATGGCAGCCATGTTCTCTTTTCATGCCACTTAGGAAATTTCCAAGAGTCCACTGTGCCCAGAGTGGAGCTCTGAGAGCAGTGGATGTTGAATGGTTGTCATCTGAAGACAGTGATGAACACTCTTTTTTCCATATATTTTTATTGTAATTAATAGAAGGGTTACATGTATTTGCCAGATAGATGGTGCATTAATTCCCATACATTGATACCCTTTCACATGTCTTGGTCCCCATTTCCCTTCCCCCCCCCCACTCCCAGCCCTCATCTGGTTTTCCCCTGTTCCCTATCCAATTTCAAATAACCAAATACAAATATATCCAATATATCAGGTAATGAAGTGAGATACTGTAACAATATGAGATAACCAAGGGAGAGCAAAAGAGATGAGAGATAACATAGTACCTTAAGAACAACAATCATTCATTATATGGCTTATGTTTCTATATCCTAGAGATCCTTTCATTTAGCATCCTACTATATGGCCTTTTGTATCAAGGTTTTGCTCTATTGCAAATCTCTGCTAGGAGAGCCCAAGGTTTCTACTGATTATGACAAGTGAGGGAAACCATTGAGCATAAGTTACTTTGAGTTTGGCTTACTTCAGTTAATATGATCTTTTCTAAGTCTTTCAATTTCCTAACAAATGGGGCAATGTCATTCTTTCTGACAGCAGCATAGAATTCCATTGTGTATAAATACTACATCTTGTTGATCCACTCATCAACTGAGGGACATCTAGGTTGGTTCCATATCATTGCTATGGTAAATAGTGCTGCAATGAACATTGTTGTGCTGGTGGAATTAGTATGTCTTTGTTTCTGGATGATTGGGTCAATGGCAAGTAGTGGAATTGCTGGATCATAGTGGAGCTCTATGTTTAGTCTTTTGAGGAACTGCTATACTGCTTTCCATAGTGGGTGAACAAAGAAGAACTTACCCAACTAAACAGGCCTATTTCAAGCACTGAAATAGAAATGGCAATAAGAGACCTAAGAAAAGCCCAGGGCCAGATGGATTCACAGCTGAATTCTATAAGGTCTTCAAAGCAGAGCTCACACCAATACTCCTCAAGCTCTTCAACAAAATTGAAAATGAAGGTTCTTTACCAAACTCATTCTATGAAGCCAGTATAACCCTCATCCCCAAACCAGACAGAGATTCATCAAAGAAAGAGAACTATAGACCTATTTCTTTGATGAACACTGATGCAAAACTTCTCAACAAAATACTGGCCAACCGTCTACAACAACTCATCAAAAAATTATAAACTATAATCAAACAGGTTTCATCACAGGGAGGCAAAGCTGGTTCAACATACGCAAATTGATTAATATAATTCAACACATCAACAAGAGTAAGGACAAAAATCACATGATTGTCTCAATAGATGTAGAAAAGACATTTGACAAGATCCAAGACTCCTTTATGTTAAAAGCTCTGGAGAAACTAGGAATCCATGGAACATTCCTCAATATAATAAAGGCTGTGTATGACAAACCCACAGCTAGTATTATACTTAACGGCAAAAAGCTAAAGCCATTCCCTCTAAAATCAGGAACAAGACAAGGATGCCCACTCTTTCCACTCCTCTTTAACATAGTATTAGAATTCCTAGCCAGTGCAATAAGGCAAGAAACAAGCATAAAGGGGATCCAAATAGGGAAAGAGGAAGTAAAACTATCCCTCTTTGCAGATGACATGATCCTGTATTTAAAGAATCCTATATGATCAGAGATGTTGAGCATTTCTTCATGTGTCTAGGCCATTTTTGTTTCTTCTTCAGAGAAGACTCTACTAGCAGAGATCTGCAATAGAGCAAAACCTTGATACATAAGACCATATCGTATGAAGCTAATTGAAAAGACTTCTAGGATATTGAAACAAAAGCCATATAATGAATGATTGTTGTCCTTAATGTACTATGTTATCTCTCATCTCTTTTGCTGTCCCTTGGTTATCTCATATTGTTACATATCTCACTTTGTTATCTGATATATTGGATTTATTTGTATTTGGTTATTTGAAATTGGATAGGGAAGGGGGGAAAACCAAGACGGGGGGTGGAGGGGAGGGTAATGGGGACCAAGACATGTGAAATGGTATCAATATATGTGAATTAATGCACCTTCTATCTGGTAAATATCATGTAACCCTTTTATTAATTACAATAAAAAATAAAAAAAGAATCCTATAGACTCTACTCCCAAGCTCCTTGAGCTGATTCAAAACTTTGGAAATGTAGCAGGGTATAAAATTAACCCTCAAAAATCAACTGCCTTCCTTTACGCCAACAGTGAGAGGAATGAGGCACCAATCAGGAAAGCAACTCCTTTCGCAATAGCCTCAAAGAAAATAAAGTACCTAGGAATTACCTTAACTAAGAATGTAAAGGACCTTTTTGATGAAAACTTTAAAACATTGAAAAAGGAAATTAAAGCAGAACTGAGGAAATGGAAAAACCTCCCATGCTCCTGGATTGGAAGAATCAATATCGTGAAAATGACAATCTTGACAAGGGCTATCTACAAATTCAATGCAATACCCATAAATATCCCAATGTCATTCTTTAAAGAAATAGAAGAGGCAATCCAAAATTTCATATGGAATAATAAAAGACCCTGTATGCAAAACCACTTCTTAGCAGAAAGGATAGCGCAGGAGGAATTTCAATACCAAACTTTAGACTCTATTACAGAGCTATAATTATCAAAGCAGTGATGAACATGCTTAAAGGAGGAGGGTGATGCTATCCTACCCTGCAACTATCAGGCCACTCATAGAATTAAACGTTCCTTTTCTTTTGTAGCATGAACACCACCAGAACCAGTGACAGTGGAGGTAGACCAACCTCGACTTGCTGATGATAATCCCTATGCTATTATCTTGCATAGGGCCAAGATGAAGGGTCTAGACAGGAATGCTTCTTCTATTTTAAAGTTTTCACAAGAAGAAAGAGATAGACAGGCCCAATAGTACTGAGAGAGAGACAGAAGAAAAGAACTTTACTATTAAGGGTTTAATGGTTTAACCACTAATGGTTGGTCACTAGTAACATTAAGAATAGTAGATGCAGTAGACTGAATTAAGCAAGTTAGAATGTATATGTCTGGTGAAAAGGTAGAAGCCATGATTGTGTAAATGTCATATATGACAAAGACTTCATGGGGTAAGTCATGTCCTAGGCCAGAAAACATAAACCTTATTAGTTATGGATTGAAAACAGGATAGAAAAAATACAGATGGTTTAGGTGGTGTAAGTTGAGGAGTGATGAGGATGCATGTACACTGTGGCAGCAGAAAATTGGTATTATCTGGTCACTGACTATTTTTTAAAAAATAGGAAGGCTCCTAAGTTCTATGAATGAGGTTTAATAGCAAAATGCTTTAGATAAGTCAGGGGATATGAGATGGTAAAGCTGACCCTCAGACTTGAAGGCTGGAGCAACCGTGGTGTTACGTGAAAACACTGCTTGATTATGGTTGGCTTGGACTGACACTGATGGTCTGCTTTCTTCCTTCACTTCTTTGTGCCAGCTTTCTCATCATGCTAGTGCCCAATTGTGATTTCCAAACAGTATGATTATCTGGAAAGTGAAAAATCACAACATGAGGAAAACTAGGATGTCTCCTACTCTTCCTCTTCTTCTTCCTCTCTTTCTCTTCCTTCTCTTCCTCCTTTTCTCTTTCCCCCTCCTCCTTCCACTTTTCTATCCCCCCTCCTCTTTCCCCTTTTTTCCTCCCCCTCCTTTTTTCCCTCTCTCTTCTTTTTTTTTTCCTCTTTCCCTCTTGGCTTCATCTCTCTCTCTCTCTCTCTCTCTCTCTCTCTCTCTCTCTCTCTCTCTCTCTCTCTCTCTCCCTCCCTCCCTCCCTCCCTCCCTCCCTCCCTCTCCCTCTCCCTCTCCCTCTCCCTCTCCCTCTCCCTCTCCCTCTCCCTCTCCCTCTCCCTCTCCCTCTCCCTCTCCCTCTCCCTCTCCCTCTCCCTCTCCCTCTCCCTCTCCCTCCTCTCTCTCTCTCTCTCTCTCTCTCTCTCTCTCTCTCTCTCTCTCTCTCTCTCTCTCTCTCTCTCTCTCTCTCTCTCTTTGCCAGTCCTGGGCTTGAGCTCAGGGCCTGAGCACTGTCCTTGGACTTTCTCAAGGCTAGAGCTCTACCACTTGAGCCACAGCACCATTTCTGACATTTTTTCTATGTATGTGGTACCTAGGAATCAAACCTGTGTCTTCATGCATACTAGGCAAGTACTCTACCACCAGATCAAACTCCTGGCTCGCATGGTCTCTTTTTATAGCTAAACCCACAAATGAACTGTCTCAGCCTCCCTTCTGCTGGGAACACAGGCAGTTACCACTATTCCTGGATAGATCATGATTCATCCTAAGATTATTAGTCACATTTAAATCTATAAATATAGGTATTCATTCAAATTCTTGAAGTTTTACAATGGGGATCAAGTTCTCCACACCAGATTTGGCCTAACTCATCCCACGGAAAGAAGAGTTGTTCTCAGAACATTCTAAGTAGAATTATTCTTCCCTTGTAGCAGATAAATATTTTTTGTGATACATCACCCTGACAATAAAATACAATAATTAATAAAGAGGCTGTTATTTTGGATGAAGCTATTGTACTAAGCCCCCACAGACTAAATTAAAAATCAGATAGAATCATGAATAGTAAAGTTCCCTCATAGCAAAACAAAGCTATTAAATCTGGTCTTCAAAAATCTGGGTAATGGCTAAATTCCAGAACAATATGCCACAGTTATCATGCCATGGTTTCAGTGGCATGGAAATGAAGTTTCCTTTTGCTTTTCTCCCTGCTGTCCATGTCATATAAGGAATATAATTTAAAAAAAATTCTCCTCCCTTCATCTCTTCTGCTAACCTCCTCTTCTGCTAACTCATGGGGGCACTTATCCTATTATATGGGGGGTGGATGGTTACCTAATAACAGAACCACAAGTAGTGTGTGAACTGGGATGCTTAAATTTACGGAAGTTTATTTCTGTGGCAAGACAAACTGAAGAGGTATCAGTTCACTTGGAATATTCTGTAATGTGGAAGATTGAGAAAGTGAGTATGTAAGAAATGGTTAGAAAATGATTTTGTCTTCATGCATACTAGGCAAGTACTCTACCACTTAGCCAAACTCCTGGCTACTGAAATTATTTTTTTTACAGAAAGGAAAGGTAGATTGAGAGGATAAAATCATGAGGTGCCTATGATTGAGTTTCTAGTACCAATACCAACACCACCATATTCTTCATCATCATCATCATCATTACCATCATTGTTGTCGTCATCATCATCATCATCATCATCATCATCATCATCATCATCGTCGTTGCCATCATCGTCGTCGCCATCATCGTCATCATCGTCATCATCATCAATGCTATTTTCCTGCCTCCAATCCCATCATACCTGTCCATATATCAAATGTCCTCTAAGTTTGGACTTGAGCAATGGGAAGGATGCAAGTTCCATACTTCAAGACCCTTAACTACCAGAGGTAGGCTGGTTAGCGATAGTAGATTATGGAAAATCCTTACAGGAGTCTGAGATTTAGTATAAATGAGCATTCTGAAAAGCAGTGGCTTTATTATTAGGTAATAAGGCAATGTGGATAAAAAGCAAACCTCCTTCACTTTATAGCCATACAATAGGAGGCAATTAAATTCCAGGAATTAAAAACCTATAAAAAGCATTCTCAATAACGGATTTGCCTTGTACTGATTTTGACTATTATTCTGAAGGCTCTTTAGCTGTCCAGTACCACTTCGTCCTTTCCTTCATCTTGTTGATTGTTCAGGCAGTTAGAAGGTATTTAGGGTAAGGAATCTCAACAAGAGTAGTATAGTAGCTGATCTATTTCTTCTGTGAAATTTTCAGTGATTCATGAGCAGAGGTACAGATGGGAGAAAGGGAGTCGAATGCCAGGAAAGCAGCATAGCAGGAATGAGTTACTTATGAAGAAGAGATTTACACTCAGACTCTATTTCCAAATATAGTCAATGGATGTTTTTAAAATAGGCATTTTGCATTTAGCCAATCCGGGAATACAGTGCCCTCAAAGATTGAAAAGAATCGCTAGTTTCAACTAACAAATGAAGGTGGCATTGCAGAAAATGGAAGACCTTCATTGAAGCTTCACCACACAACCTTATTCTGCACAGGGAAGTGGATGGGAGCCCTGAAGCCTTTTCCAAACAGTCAAAGCCAACCACATTATCTTACAGTGAATGATACAGAAGTATCTATGGTAAAACAGAAACTCGTTGGTGGACTACCTACAACCCCACAGACCCTAATGTTAAGGACATCTAGAAAATGAAAATCCAGGAAAGAGAAAGACTAGAGAGGAAGAAGAAAAGAGAGAATATTACTCCATACTTGTTGGTATCCTATAATAACAATCATTCCTGAGGAATGATCTTGGACTTCTCTTGGATACTCATAAAATAATGCACCATTTTTTTCATATGTTTCTATTGTAATTGATAGAAGGGTTACATGATATTTGTCAGATAGAAGGTGCATTAATTCACATACATTGATACCCTTTCACATGTTTTGGTCCCCATTTCCCTCCTCCCACCCCTACCCCTCATCTTGTTTTTCCCCCTTCCCTAACCAATTTCAAATAACCAAATACAAATATATCCGATGTATCAGGTAACAAAGTGAGATACTGTAACAATATGAGATAACCAAGGGACAGCAAAAGAGATGAGAGATAACATAGTACCTTAAGGACAACAATCATTCATTATATGGCTTTTGTTTCTATATTCTAGAGATCCTTTCATTTAGCGTTATACTATATATTTATTCATTTATTATCTTATCATTTTAGGTTTAATAAAATACAGTTTACTTCCATTATATATATATATTTTTAAAGTAGGAGTTTTGGTTTGATTTTGTGTTTTTTCATTTTTGGTTTTGCTTTGTTTTTTTCATTTTGTCAAATCTCCTTGGGGACGCTTGTCCAAAACCATATTAAAGGAACCTGTCAAGTTGTAAAGACTGGTAACAAAATTCCAACTAATTCATCACAAAACAAAGTTTGTGTGGAAAACTCAGTTTTAATTTAGATTTTTAATTTGAAGATCTTTGTAGGAAAACTAATTTAGATTAGCAGACTTGTCTGAAAACTGCCTTAGCATGGTAAATCTAGTAATATAGTGTTACTTGGCTTGCTGGTATGGGGTTGTATATTGAGCCTATGTGTTCCCAGGAATTTTCCCTGTCAAAAAAATCTAGTGGAAATATAAAAGTAAAAGGTAGAAATTTGAATCTAAGAATGCTATGTGGTCTAGTCAGAAAATCTTCCTAGGAGAAAATAGAATTAAAATTCAAAATTAAATTTAAAATTCAAATTAGAAATTAAAAATTGCTCATGACATTAAATTTGAGTCATGTTTTAAAAAGGAAGAATATGATGACTTTTATTTACCTTTAACCAAAGAGACAGAGGTTTTAAGAAATGTTTAACAGAATAGATGCCTGAAGAACATCTCTCAAATTCATAAGACTGGTCTATCAATGTATACCAAGTTCGTTCAGGTGAGTACTAGAGTTTAAACTAAGACCTTGCGCTTTCTAGGCAAGTGTTTTACATCTTGAGGTACAACCCAGTCCTCTTTGCTTTAGTTTGTTTTCACCAAGAGTCTCACAATTTTGGCCAGGCTAGGCATCTGACCATGATTCTTCTACTTACATCTTTGAGTAGCTGGGATTACAGGTAAGAGTCACCATGGCCCAAGCCAAATGATCAAACTTTCTTTGCGTTCTCTCATTTTAGAACCCATTCACATATAACATTTTGTTCATTCTGCTCTTTTAACATGGGTGGTCACTTGGTTATATTTATAGGTATCAGAATCTTATCCATCTTCCAAAGTTCATTAAACTTGCTTGCCATTTCTCAGTGACAATTTCTTTGATCTTCTAACGTTGGTGTAATCTTCACACCATTTTTAAAAGTCAATGTGGGGATGCTGGAGTTGCTCACTGGTAGAACACTTGTCTAGCAAAAGTGTGGCCCTGACTTCAAAACCCCAGTATCACCAAAAATAAGTCAATAAAGAAAGGACTCTCCAACTCTTCTGTAGCATTTGTTACCAATCTTAAAGACATCAAGGTACCTGCATTTCTTCTTCGTGACTATATTAAGCTAAGAAAATGTCTTTCCTGACTCCCTCAGGTAGACAAGTCATATGTCAAAATTGGCAGAATGGACTTATACATGTCCGGGCATTTCTGAAAGAATGATGGAGGAAGGTCTTGCAGAAGTTTCAGACCTGTAAAGACTCATCATGGATAGAGAAGAAATTAAGCCAGTCACTTGTTCCTTTAAACAGACTTAATCCTCAGGACAAGCAGTAGTTCTTTTAGTGAGTCACAGAGCCTGATTTTTTTTGAGGTATTAAGGATTGAAGAGGACCTACCATTTGCAAGGTCAAGCATGTGAGCAATGCCACCAACCCATTTGTTTTATATTCTGCTTTTCATTCTTGCGAATTTTGCCTAGACTGGCCTTGAATTTGTGATCTCTATGCAGTGCTTTCTTAAGTAGCTGAGATTACAGGTATGAGCCACAAACATATATACCTATAAACTTGACTTACCATTGTAAGGGGCAGAAACAGAGGATATCAAGTTCAATCCCAGCCTGGGTTACTAAGCAAGACTGTCCCAAGATAAGAACAAAACAGAAAGAAGTGTTTCTGTGAACAAGTCTTTGAGCTTAGATACTTGTGTGGAAAATATGTAACTCTAGCATAGAGAAAAAAAATCCAATTTCTGATAATACAGTATATACTTCAGCTTCAATGGTTAGCCTGCAACAAGAAGGGTAGCACACCCAGTAATCATGCTAAAAATGAATGCTATAACTGCCCAGAACCTCAGTATCACTTCAAAGAGGGAAATGGATAAAATGCAAAAAAACCCCAGATAACTCATATGTAAGAAAATTACCCTGTACAAAAATGAGTATCCTGTGGAAGATACTAAGTCTTACAAATAATGGTAAACCAGTCTTTCCAATATGAAAACAAACAAACCACAATGACAAAAACCTGATGATTCCAGGAGATAAAATAGGAAGAAATACATGAATTTTCTTTTCAAGTGTCAGGCATAGGCTGATGTCTTAATGTCTTGATGATAGAGCAAGAGGGCAAATTCCTTCATAGAAAATGATCAAATACTTTTACAATCACTGTAGCCTGTACCTTCAGCTTACTGCAATTATATAACAAAGGCAAGATATTAAACAGGTGCAATTCCTGAGGCTGAGTTTTTTTTTTAAGTTTTTGGTATTGGTGGCTAGCTTTTTTGTTCTTTAAATTTAATGTACTATAAGGCAATGAATAAACATACATCTGTTTTATCATAAAACCATAAACAGTTGCTATAAAAATGCAAGATAATTACAAATAAAGTTACATAAAGAAACCTACTGTGATGAGTTTAAGTTTAATGCAAAGAAAGCAGAAGAGTTTACCAAAAGCAGTGCTAATTAAAAAAACAGAAGCTAACGAGGCTGAGATATGAAGATTGTGGTTTAAAGTTAGCTAGGACAGAAAAATCCCAGAGCCTCTTAGCTCCAATTAATTATCTAAAAATACCAGAAGTAGAGATATGGCTACATGGTAGAGATTTACCTAAGAAACACAAAGGCTTCAATTCAATCTACAGTTTAAAAATATATATATAAAAAAGCTAGTGTTAAGAACTAGAGTCTGGGTTGTGGTCCAGTGGAAGAGCACTGGTCTAATGTGCTTGAGGACTTGGGTTCAATTTCTAGCCCTGGAAAATAAACAAAATCAAGACTCTTTAAAGGGCTGGAGGCATGGTTCAAGCATTAGAGCACCTGTCTAACAAGTGCAAAGTCTTAAGTTCAAAGCCTAGTGCCACCAAGAAAAGAACTTACACATACACACACACACACACACACACACACACACACACACACCTTGCAAAGTGTGTGTGTGTGTGTGTGTGTGTATACTAGAATGACAGACACTTAAGACAAATTGTCATGTGTTATTTTATCTACTTAGATTTTTTTTGGTTAATCTTCTAAATGTAGTTACCAGGTATATAAAATGGATGAATAAATATAAACATTGACTAGATCTTTTAGGCATAACTAAAAAATAGTTAACTAAAGGATACCTAGGGTGGGTAGATGTTAAATATTAAGAATAGCATTGAATCTCACATTGGGAGGTATTGAAGCACAAAATTAAAGTTTCACTGCTTACCTTGCTACATCTTCCAGATTAAATAATAGTCAAAGAAGAAAATATAAAAAAGAAATGCCTTAAAAATCCTTAAGGGCAGTACACTAAATCCAACAGGTTCTTTATAATTTGATGACACTAAATAGATAAGGCTAATCTTATTTTTACCTCTGAAGAGTATTGGTGAAAAAATGGTATTGAAAAGGGTATCTTTTGGTACAAAATTATTGCAATCAAGATAGCTTTATATAGCATTATACCCCAAACTACACTGTAACAGAAGACAAGGCTGTTTTGTAATTCAATTTATATTTAATCCTGTTTTGCCTTTTTTAGACCCTAAAATGGATTTTACTATTTCTGTTGTTAATTATCATTATAACCATGTAACCTAAGTACAATATACATAGGTGATTATATTTCTGGTTGTGGATCCTTAGCATATGATTTTCTGTAATATTAAATGGAAGATTTAATGGATATAATCATCCATTACTGAATGATACAATTAAATATTTCTCCTAATAAGTATAATCCTATACTTCAGATGATTCCAAGCATTAAAAGAAATTACAGTATCAATTCAATGACACTAAGTACTCTTGAATATGTTTTCACCTTGTCAAATGGAGAGAAAGTAAAGTGTTATAAGAAAACCATCATGAATACTAATAGCTATACTTATTGAGTCCTTACCATGTATTCAGGCACCAAACTAAGAGCTTTACGTGCATTGTGTCTTTTAAATCTCACAACAACCCAGTGAGTAAATACTGTGACTATTCTCATTTTACAGTTGAGAGAACTGGGTCTAAGAGGGTAAGGTATAAACTCAAGGTCGAGGAGCTAATCATACCAATGTTGAATTCCAAGCTCTTCTGATTCCAGAGGCCTTTCTTTCAACTACTTCATTGTATTGCCTTTCTATTCACCTTTTAACACATTGATTCATAATTGTCTATGTGCTCCAAGGCAAGGCAATCTCTTTTCATATTGTGTGTTCTCTCTAATAACCCTTCTCTCTCTTGAATATTGCTGTCAATAAACCGGTCATTTTGAAGGTCTGCTCACCTCTAGATCCTGCAGGCACTATGTCATCTGGCTGATTGAGCAAATGTCTCTGCCCCCTTAGCCTCTTTCCATAAAATGGGCACAAACAGGTATCCACGATCTTTCTCCTCTATTTAATTTTTTTTCTTCCAAAGCTCAAAGCAGTTAAATTCTCATCTGGGAGATTCAGAGCAATGAGTAGGCAGGAGAGAAGATTTCTTACAGTTGGTGAGGAAACAGATATTGAAAAATTCTCAACCCTTCAGCCTCCCCTCCTTTAAACTACATCCCAAAATTAGAAAGAAAAAAAAAACAACCTCACAACAATTATATGATTAATGTAAAGAGGAACATTCATACTTAGAAAAACTTACTTTGAATGAAAAGGGCAAATACAAATTCTTGCAGATGATGTTATAAGGCCATAATCAACCTGTTACATGGTCTTAATTATACATAAGGTATACTTTGCTAGAATCCTATAAGAAATATAATTGAGTGTGCAGAAACAGTGCCCTGAGGAGGTCTGAGCCTTTGGTGGGGATCTGGGAAGTAGAAAGACAAGAGAGCAGCTCCTTTGTCCTTCTTCCAGGCCAACCACAGAAGCTATGATTTTACCTAATGGTAGCCTGGATTGTGCATTTCATACCAGAGAAAACAAATAACCAGAAACAACAAAATCAGTCCACAGATTGTGTGAAATGGAAACCACAAGCTTAGTAGAAACAATGTAAAACATACGAAAGAAGAACTAGTAGACAAGAATACAGTATACAGTACAATATAGTCTTAATGTAGTACCTGAAATAACTCTAACCCTAAGAGTAGGGTTAGAGTTGGGAAATAAGCAAATCACATTCTTACAGGGAATGGACTGTCAGTTCTACTGGATAGGTCACACACACAAGGAAAGGTTTTCAATTTCCATTCTTTTGTTCATTCCTCTGCAAGGCATACATTAGGGTCATTTTGTGGGAGAGGAACCAGATTTTAAAAATTAAATAATTTGCACAGAGTTGCATAGCTGACGTATGACAGAGCTAGCACTGGATAGAAGGTGTCCTTAGTGCTTAGGACAAGTAGATTCTTGAAGATGGAGGAGACCATATAAACCTGGGTACCTTGCCCACTTAGAAATATACTGGTTTTGTTGGCTTTGCTTACAAAGTTACATAAAAATTTTTATACAGACCATTATAATTTTGTGAAAGCAATATAAAATGGGAACTCCTTAGGCAAAGCCAAACCTCCCAGAAATATTTTCCCTATGAAGTCCTTCAAGGTTTTCCTAATACTATTGACCATGTGACTTACACATAAATAGAGAATTGTGGTAGCTGGAGGGTAGGTATGTCAGCGCGCCAACATGGTGAGATATCAGGAGGGTTGTTTACTGGATTGCAGACAGCCAGTTTATCTTTGTATTCTCATAGAGCAGTAAACAGCTAGCTAGCGCTCTGATTTTTTTTTGTGAGAACACTACTCTTATTCATGAAAGTATGAAATAATTGTCTTTCAGTGTTCTATTCAGATTAGGGTTTCAAAATGTAAATTTTGGGGAGCCATGTTCAGTTCATTGCATCATCATCATCATGTCATCGTTGTCATCATCCCTATTATTTTTGTTAATACTTAAGGAACTCTACTGCAAAGAATGAGTTCAGAATAGTTCCATAGAATGGTTTTAATTTAGCACTGGAAAAGGAAAGCTTTAGTTATTTTAAAAAGTAATTGCAGCATACTGATGAAATTATGTGCTCAAGCTGAATTGTTTAAAAATTTTTAAGTAACATTTAAGTTCCTATTATAAAGCATATATTTAAATATGTCTATTCTGACATAGAGAGTTCTCCCATAAACCATACTAAATACAGTTAACAGAAGCTGTCTCTGGAGATAGGAATACTGAGGGAATTCATTTTCTGAGCTACATGTTTCTACAATGTGTGAATTTAATACATTATAAATATCAATATTTTTGTAATCAAGAAAGCAATAAATACATAAATACTAAATGTCTATACTGGCTTTCTCATGTGCATTGCTTTACCTAATCATATATATAGCTTTGCTTAGGCTGTCAGCTGAATAAACTCTGATTGAAATAATTTTCAGGTTCAGCCTAATATTGGAATATTCTTCTGTAGACACCCATGGATGTGGAATAATCTGATAGTATGTTACAGTCATTTTATTTTATGTTGGTTTGCTGGGTAAGAGGGACTGGTCTATTGCAAAAAAAAATTCAGCTCAGACTTTTTACTATGCAGAGTAAGTACTCCACTGTTCACAGATGAGTAAAAATACCCCCCAAAGTTATTTTGTATCTAAACAGATGTTATTTCTAAACATTTGCATTCATCACATAGATGTCAATATCTTGCATCTCACTTTCCTGTCTTACTGTAGTGTCTTCCACTGACTCCAATAGTCTCTTCAGAAAGCAGAGTGAGATGCTGAACATGTTCTTCAGTTTAAGAAGCTAATAAAAATGATTCCTCCAAAAGCACACACCTGAGTATGTCACTACAAATGCTAATAGATATATATATGTATATATATATATTTAAATCAGGGGATATTTGCAGTGTATGTTAGAAATGGCCTTTCTTTGATAATATTGATGTCTTGTTAATGAACATAACAAATACTTAGCATAAGATATATTAATCCTATTAGTTCAAATCTACAGCAACATCTTTAAACTCTCTTCTACACTCCAAACACATCGTAGATCTAAAATGTTCACACACACATATCTGTCTGTCTGTCTATCTATCTATCTATCTATCTATCTATCTATCTATCTATCTATCTATCTTACAAGTTCTGGAGCTTGAACTCAGAGCCTGGGCACTGTCTTTGGGTTTTTTCCTCAAGGGTAGCACTCTACCTCTTGAGCCACAGCACCACTTCTGGCTTTTTTCTGTGTATGTGGTACCAAGGAATCGAACCCAGGGTTTCATGCACGCTAGGCGAGAATTCCACCACTAGGCAACACTTCCCATTATAAAATATTCATATATATTTAAAGTCATTATCTGCAGTTGTATGAGCAAAAACCCTAGTCCTGAATGATACTTGACAATTTATCCCTAAATGCTACTGGGCCTACAGAAAAGGATGCATAATCTCTGCTTGTCTGTTTATTCTTAGAAAGTAACAATCTTGGTTTTGGATGGTAGTCTAGTTTATATAAAGTGAACCTTTCATGCAAAGTGTGGTTCAGGATACTGACTGACACAGGAAGGTGAAAATCCATCAATACCCCCCCCCCCAAGAATTGCTTTTATTGTTACTCTCAGGAGCAAAGTTAATAAGAATCTATTAACCTACCTATCTACCTATCATCTATTGACATTATACATCTATATTTACAATTTTGCATGAGCAAAATGACTCTATGAATCCTATTACCAGAATAGATAGATAAATGACAAATGAGAGGGGATATATATGTGATAGATGTTAGCTTGTTTAATAACTAATATATACAGCATATTCAAATGAACTCATAAGTTTGGCACAGAAAAGAGTGGATTGGTTGACTTGTCTGTGTGTAGGGTAATACTTCTGCCAATGAAGCCAGTTTAGGAATTTGGCATATAATCTTAGAATGGGATAGGACTTACATTAGGAATAGATGTTATCTGGAAATGCATTCAAGTTCTCTCTGTATGACTTACTATGCTTGTTCACCATGGATGTTTTCAGTTTATATTTAATCTGATCTTTTTTCATGTGCTGTTGTGGACCATTTCCATTTTTTTCCTATGATTACTCTTTCTTCATTTCTCTCCCAGGAATCAGACAATTTTTCTTCAGTTTTGCTTCTTTCCCTAGATGCTCCTCTGTGTTGTGCTGTTCTGCAAATTTCTATTCTATGTTCTCTCCCTTTCCGTCCTTGAATAAGCTTGTCAATTGAGGAGCTCAATCAGCGTGATTGAAATATGGTGTGTTTTTGTGTTTCAGATCTATAGTCTTATTCCTGAGCTCTAACTCCAAGAACTTACCTAAACCTATCCACTTTGCCAGCAAGCTTTCAACTTAACTTGTCATATTTGAACTTATCATCTTCTTGATTCTTCAATTTACACACCAACGAATTTCCAAGTGATGCCAATTCTATCCCTTAGCTAGTCCTCATACACATCCATGTTTTCTTTCCTTCAACATAGAAACCCTGGTGCAAAAACTCAACCATCTCTCCACTGGCCTATTACTAAATTCTCCATTCTTTGCACAGCTTCAGTTAAATACTTAAAGCATGCAAAAAGCTGATCTCCCCATCATCTTCAACATAAATTCTAAACCTCTTAGCATGAAGAAGGCCAAGGGCCCTGCTGCTAACTTCTACTCAGCTATCATTATCTGCATTTCCCTTTGTCTGGAATTCCTCCCTCTAATACACCTCCTTCTTTTTCTCCTTATTAACATAATATATAATTCCTTCAAGTAGACCTTTATTCAATAAAAGACTAAATGATGAAACTTATTCTAGTAGATATAAAATATTTTAAAGTATTCCTCCATCCATTTTTCATAGCCATTTCAGGATAGACCATATCAAACAAAATTAAAGTCCTTACTTAGCAAGGGATAAAAGTGAGCCTTAGAAACTAAGTGGCTTAGAAAAACTATATGAGGAAGCAAGAATCATTTTCAGAAATGCCTAGCATAGAGTGAAGGATGTGGATACTACTTCTTTTGCTGTTCCACTGGCTAAGATGAGGAATACACTTAAGGAAGAAATCTCTAGGCCAGTTTCTATGTGAAATGGCAAAGAAAAACATAATTCTGCAAGGAGAGGATGGTGATCATGTTCCAATTTTAGTGATGACTGGTTAGCCTATTAATGAATTTTTTCAGGCAGAAATCATATCATGTACATAGAATCATATCATGTGTAAATATCATTCACAACACCATCTCAGGCTGAGCTCCAATGGCTCATGCCTGTAACCTAATTACTTAAAAGGCTGAGATATGAGGATCTACAATTAAAAGCTAGCACTAGCAGGAAAGTTCATGAGATTTTGATGACAAATTAGCAACCACTAACAAAGAAACCACCAAAAAAGATAGAAAAGAAGCTCTGATTCAAGTGGAAACACCCCAGCTTTGTGCAAAAAAGCTAGGGGGCAGCACCCAGACCCTGAATTCAAGCTCTTGTACTGTAGTACACATAGACTACACACCTCACATCAGGACAGGCATTGTAGGGAAGGGAGGGGTTGCTATGAATTTACACCTAGAATGAGTGTACAATACCAGTAACTCGTGCAATCATGGACATGACAGGCCCTCATTCCAGGCAGGCATGGATATGACTTCCCCTCACCATGTGTACATACCACTTCTCTCTTTTCACCATATACGAGTACTCTTCTGTGGTGGTTATGGTTTATTGAACAACAGTGAATAGGAAATGGTAGAGTATTATAAGTATGAAACTGTCCCATATGTTGGAGAGCTAGCTTCGAATTCTTCTGACCTACAGTTTGTGAATACCTTTTTCTGGGCAGGTTACACACAAAGTCAAAGCTTTATTACCGATGGCTACAATCATAATGCCTAGAGAGGCATTGGGGACAGAGTGACTTTCCAATCTTATTCTGAAGAAATCATGTCTTCATCTCTAGTGACATGATTGGATATCTTCAGATCTACATTGCGTAATGCTCCAAGCATAAAAATATAATAGATTCAATATGAAGAAGAGTGTGCTGATAATTATGAGAAAAGGCAGAGGTAAGTCAGATAATTTGGTAAGTATGGAAAGGAAATACTTAAAATGGATTACCTTGACAAGAAATGTAGACCAAATAGAATTCATTGAAGCAAGAATGGCTGTACTGAAAGCCATTTGATGATCTATATGAAGTGCTTTATAAATATATTTTAAATGCATTGTCATAAATCAATTAAAGGAGTCTCCCAATTCCTATTTTTATTCATATTCAAAATATTAGAACATTGGATTTTTAAGAAAGCATTTTTTCCTTTTGAAAATTAAAAAAGAAATTTAGTCTTAAGACAGTATTCCCAAACACACACAACTCTTTTGTTTCTGAAACAATCGGGACAATGGGGACTTAAGAAATAACTCTAAAAGCACATTCAGAATGAAGGTTTATCTTCCTGGGAAACTACAAATTGTTAAGTTCACAGAAACAAAACAAAAATTCCAATAAACCAAAAAAGGAAACAATAAAATTAATACATGCGGTCATTCACTGACATTTATTCCTGCTAAGTAGGCTTTAGTCTATATAAACCAGTTTTTGTGTAATTTTTTTATTGTCTGTGTAATGTGTAGAGGGGTTACAGTTACATTCGCCAGGAAGTAGGTACATTACATTGATACCCCTTCTCATGGATTTTGTCCTCATTTCCCTCCCCTCACCCCCTCCCTTTGTGGAAATTATTCTGTTATGAATTACCCAATTTCCTAACTTTCATTTTCTTCTTTTTTTAACCTTCTGAAACAAGGTTCTTTTAGTCTAAAACTTTTATCTGCTGACTGGGCACATTACTGTTTACACCAATTATAGTACTCTTTAAGCATAGGAGGTAGATAATGGGAGCTACTGAGAAAGCTGAATATCTTCTATCTTTATTCCTTGGCTCTGTGCTTTTCCTAGATATTATTGTTAATTTGTCTTATAGGTAAGGTTTGTTTGTTTTATTTTCCTCTATTTAAGTGTTAGGAAGTCATTTTCTCTTCAGGTAAACTTCTTAAAAATAAACAAACAAAAGCAACTCTCAAGCCATGTAGAATTGGTTATTTCTAAGCTACTAGTGCAGAATGTCATGAGACAAGAATATCATTATTAGACGTGATATGCTTTTAGGAGAGGCTTTAAAAAGTCTCAGATTTTGCAAGCATCCTCTCAGGTTTTGTAAGCTGCTCTTTATTTAGTCCCTTAGAAGCCGAATTGCTTCAGAGTGTATGGCTCGGTTAATTAACTAGGATTGGTTTTATTTTAATTAATATACTCTTTTTTTTATAGAGACATTTCAAGGTACCTTGTAACATTTTCTTAATGGAACTATTACTGAGCTGTAGAAAGAAGATGGAAGATTCATTCATATTACTGATTATAGTGACTTTTCTATTGATATAAATGAACACTGGGAGTCAATCAGCTTGTCTGCCTTGGAGATGATAGCCAGCCATTCCAATGTCAGTCACTCCAATAAGCCTTTCTTTCCTCTAGCCTGAAGTGGGAAGTCCTCTTCTCTGTTTATATGATATCCTCTTTCAATGCATATAATTGTCCGAGTCACATTTGATTATAGTCATCTACTTATTTTGAATGTCCACTTCTAGACTTGGAGTTGGGGGGGGGGCAACACTGTTGATACTCTGTCCTGTGGACCTGTTTCAGGGTAGAGAATGGGTGTTTAATTCACTGTTTTTTTTCCACAGGCATGTAGAGAAAACATAAAGAGTCTATCAAGGGGGGAAAGAGGAAAAAGAAGGCAATTTCTCTAATGTACATATTCTCATAACAGTGAAAAGTAAATTTAAATAAGACCATGCTGGAGCTGTTCAAGTTAGTAAGGAAAAAATACATGCAAAAATACAGTCGAGTTGTGAGAAGGGTAAAAGGGATCAAATGTTTCCTTCGCTTAGCTGAAGTAGTGAAGGGAGTAGATAATAGGGATAAATTAGGCCCATTAAAATGTAAAGAGGGCAGGAGATTAATGTTGTCTCTCAAAAGGTGGCCATTCTGGGCTTTCTTTAATTAGTGTTTAACAAAGAAAGGAAAATTGGACAATTAAAAAATAGTGACGAGTTGGCAAAAACATCTACTGAAATAAAGCTTGAGAGGAGAAGAATACACATTAACCACACGAATGGGGCTACACGTTGAAGGAATTTGACATGTTTGTAGAATAATTCTTTAGGCTTTGAAAAGGAAATCCATAGATATATCAAAATATAACCAAATATTCCTAAATGCTAAGGCTAAGAAGCCCATGTTTTAAACAAAAATGGCTTTCTTTAGAAATTATTACAGCTCCCAACTCAGAAGGTACCAGAGGGAACTCTGGCTCTCAGGTTAAAATAATCAGTTATTCACTTTAATATATAGGTTGGCATGGACCATGTGAGTGCATGTGTGATGTAATTAAGTCTGACTTTTTTTTGAACTACAGATGTCAATTATGGAGCACAGTATAACAATAATAAATGAATCCATTAACTTTAGAATCAGAGTTTTATCCTTTCCTGGGCATTATAAACATAAGCTAGTTGTCATGTACTCCTTTGGAGTCTGTTTATGACATGTTGAAAATAATAACTGAGTTGGCTTATAAGCCATTGTATATAGAGCATCAGTCTCATATTGCCTGGAATAGGCAAATCATTCAATAACTGTTAATTTATCTTTCTTTCTGCCCTTAATGACCAAAATAGGAAGATGGTATTAATAAATATTGGCTTTGGAATATTCCTATTCTCCCAAATACCTGACAGTCAGAGATAATGGAATTCAGTGTCAAGTTGCTTAAAACATTTGAACTATCTTCAGGCATCTAAAGGCAGTTAGCCACTTAGTTCCAGCAGTAACTGGAAGAATGCTCAAGTGATCTGATGAAACTTTTAAACAGAGGCAAGAGGTCCTTTCCTCAAAACTCTCATATTTTCTGATTTCACTTTGTTGATACTTTCTCTCAGTAGGCCAGGAAACAATACTCTTATGGTATACTCACTGAGTGGAACTATTTCTATAATTCGGTCTTCCCAGGAAGCCTAGGGAGGTGCTAAAACAATGAATGTCCAAACTGAGATTCCATGAAATCAGTCATGTATATGTTTGGGAGAATGAAATGAGTCTGGACTACCTTGAAGTTTTCACTTGCTTTTCTACTTAAATGACCTGTCTTTTTCCTCCTTCTTACTCTCATTTCTCATGTGTCATTATACATGTGGCATTAATCCCCACAAACTGTTTATAACTGACCAAAATGTTTAGATTGTTTTTGGCTGAAATAGTTAAGAAAGGGATGATCTGAGAAATAGTGGCTAAACTGCCATATCAGTATGAATGGGTCATGGCCCAGAAAACCATGAAGCCCTTTAAAGCATCCTAGGTTTAAATCTTTAAAAATCATCTCTTGATATTGCTAGGCAAATTGCTAGATGAGACAGCCTTGACTAAAGAGTTTATCCCTGTTTCTGTGAATGATATGGTGCTAAAGGACATACCCATTAATTGAATAAAAAAGGAAAAAAAAGAACAGAAATTGGGCATTTAAGAAATAAATCAGTAAACACAATAATGAACAATGAGATCATGGGCAATACGTCTCATGGATGCAGTCAACACAACTCCTCTCCCAAGCACTTTGGGATGGGGTCATAAAAGTGAATTTAGCAATGAAAGATGTTTCCTATTTCAACTCGAGCAGAGAATATACAGCTCTATATTGTGGCATTTCACTTGCAAATTTGATTCAAATTTGATTGGTTACAAATAGTCTCACACATTGAAAAATTGGAAAGCACAATGTTAAAAAAAGGATCATAGCAAGAAGCAATTTCATAAAGGAAAGAGGTGAGTATTATGTATTATTGAGCACAATTGAGTTCTTTTTTTTTAAGATGGAAACTCTCTAGATTACAGCTTTTGATTTTAACGAAACACAGCATTCATTTCATTTCACCAATTTAGTTCCTTGATATTAATTTCTTTCACCTTCGCAGAGAAATAGTTGTCCAGAATTTAATCAGCTTGAAAGCCTTTCTTTTTCTAAGTCTCCATGTTCCTATAAATCTGAAAGCATGAAGACCTCACACAAGGGTATGAGCAGAAGATGGTCATGATGTCATTGGCGAGATCACTTCCTGAGGTGCCACACAGATGCTCTAGTAACACTCTTGAATTTTAACAAGAGTGACACCTCTAGCACGGACTCTCACCCAGGTCCTCCTCCACTTAAGTTGGTTGTTTCGACTAAGCTTCATGATATGGGCAAGAGTGGTGGTAAGAGTAAAAGTTAGAGCCCTCATCTTATAAAGTATCAACTCTTTGCTAGATAGATACATTCTCATAATGTGATTCTTGCTAGTATTGCAGCATAACTACGACCACAGTCATAAATGTGCACTCGGTAGGATAAGCGTAGTTATTGCATGAAAATGAGCCTATTCCCATTATAGATTGGGAAGTTTATTGAGCTCCCTACTACATATGTTAATGAGTTGCTATCTTTCAAACAATGATGGTCCAAGCTCTGTGCAAATAAACAGAGGCTGGTACATCCACAGGGAACAAAGAGTAAGCTGTACAGTTGATAATGACTCTGAGATTGTTTCTACAATGAGATGCTTCCATGTCAAAGTGAAAGGCTGTAGGTGAGGCATGCCAGAGGCTGATGGGCTAACAATCTCTTGAGAGAATGGAAAAGTTCTGGAAGAAGAGAGATTTCTAAGAGAAACCACTATAGTCTTTGGAGTCAAACAGATGTAGCATAGAATTTTGGATTTGTCATGATTGACTTTTGTAGCTTGCAACAAATAAGACTAGGTTTACAGTCTTCCATTCTTGTTTTTGAAGGCAGGAATTGTTAGAGTTGCCTTAGATTGACCATGGATGACCAAGCGCAATCCATGCTGATTCCCTAGTATGCAAGATTTGACTGTAATAAATATACCATAATGATTATTATTAGATAAGCAAGACTGAAACACTACATTATGATCCAAAAAGGACAATTAATTTACCTAAGCATTTCTACATGATGTCTACCAAGTTATCTCCACTCAACAGGTGTTCTAATTTGCTAAAACCCCAGTATCAAAAGATGAAGAAAATGGGCATAGCTTTATTTTCCTGACCCTATCATCTAAGTAGCTGTTAGACAATAAACATAGACACGAATAATTATTTACAGATTATGATAAATGTCCTAATGGAGAGCTCTGAGGAAATAATAATAGGGTCTATATAAAAGGAAAAACATATTCATAGGGACTTAAAGGATGAGTAGATACTATTGGTAAGATCTTAGAAAGGAGAGCTATATAAGCTAGAATAAGATCTTTAATTTATGAGGACCGAAAGCAGTGAGTAAAAGTGAAAATAAAAAGGGTAATGATGTTCAAGAAGTAATGTGCTCACTACCTTTCAAATGTAACTGTAACCCCTCCATATATCTCCCCGATTAAAAAAAAAGATGAAAATTAACCAGTTGCCAGTGGCTTATACCTGTTATCCTAGCAACTTAGAAGGTTGCAATCTAAGGATCTTAATTTGAAGTCAACCCAGATAGGAAAGTCCATGAGACTTCTATCTCCAATAAACAACTCAGAAACCTTGGAAGTGGCTCTATGGCTCAAGTGTCAGAGAATGTGCCATGAGTAAAAGAAGAAAAGAAGCTCAGGGACAGCATCCAGGCCCGGAGTTAAAGCCCTGGGTCTGGGATGGGAGTGTGCAAAGGAAATGTGAAAAAAAGCCTAGGTTGATTAGACACAAATAAGATTAGGCAGGGACTTAGAAAATCATGCTGGAGAACTGTTCACACAGGAAAACTACCTCTTCTAAGCTGCTGGCAAAAAAATGATTGGTATTTTTCCATGCTATTCCATTATTATCAGTGGAGAAAAACATGCAGTTAAGCTTATTGCTTCATTCATTTGCTTACAAAAGCAAAGAATCTCCGAATATTCTCTGCATTTTAATGCTACAAATTATATTGTTTTGATTCTCAGAGATATTTTCTTATTCTGCCACGAGCTCGTATGGACCATTATATTTGAATATTTTTCAGCAGTCATTCAGAGTCAGTCAGAAGGACTAAGACTGCTGCAAGGTTTTACTTGGTTTGTTAGAATAAACAAATTCTGTGCTTGATCAAATATAATCATTTAGTTTACCTGTCAAACTTGTTAGATCAGGAGTCACAAACCAAAATTTCACATGAATATGTTCTATGTGCTGCTTGATTTCATTCCCACATGTCGGGGTTTTTAGTCACCTGTCCCTCCAGACCCACAGCAGAGACAGGGAGAACACGCCCCTACCAGGATGAGCCCAGAGAAAGGTCCCACTGACCACCCGCACCCAGCCCTCCCTCAGACGCAACAGGGAGACCAGTCAAGGCAGGAAGTCCATTATTGAGGAAGTCCATTCAGCTAATAAAGGATGCAGCAACCTATCAGCACAAAGGTGGGCAGGACGGGGGATGCATGTGCTGCCCGAGAAGGCGGAAGGGTTCGATCTCAGAGGTGGCCTTACTGACCACAGCCACACCTTCCAACCTGGCCCGCAGGCACCAACTCAGCCAGGTGTGGTCCCAAGACCAGGGAATGAGCACTGGGCCACGAGTTAGGCCTCCTTTTAGGTTTCCATTTCCCTGATGTGACGTACCCCACACCTACATAGAAATGAAAGCCAAATTTACAATGCTAATGTTTTTCTCCATGTAATCTAACAGGCATTTTTTTTTCAAATATGCAACCGATTTGCCTGTAAATATAGTCTCATCAAAATGGAGAAAAGAAGACATACTGAATTCAATATATGGACCATAAAACAGGGAACATTCATATATGAGAAAGATAATGTCATTGTTAACTAACATAACTACATTCAACAAACATTATCAATGAGTTTCACATAAAGTCTTCCATTGGCTGCATTGAAAACTAGATAAAGTTCACAATCAAAAGATCTAAACATGTACAAAGCAAACTAAATTATAGGTGTTCTTCACTAAAATTTTGAGTAGGTGCTTGAAAAGAGAAATGTATATTTAAATATGAATTAAGTTGAATTCTAAACATACATTCTCTTCAAAACTAGAATCTAAAGAACAGAACATACATATATACACACAACTTGACTGTCAATCCCAGTTATGTATTGATATGAATTCTAATTAATACTGATTGTATATATAAATGCATAATCCTACAAATAAAATAACATCTTCCATCTCGGTATAGATATTTTCACCTTGTAACTTTCTTTCTTTCTTTTTTTCTTGCTTGCTTGCTTGCTTTTTTGACTCTCTGAAGATATTTTCAATCTGGCTTTACGCTATCATATAAATGTATACAGACATTCATAAATATACTCACTCATCACTCCCTCTCCAAAGACACACATAAATACACATCCTTGCACGTCGTAGTATGAAAAAATTCTGTCACAACATATAGAAAACCTTTTCAAGCTAAACTATACTAAACCTGTCTCAAATGGAAAATGATACAAAACACTACTAACTTACTATAAAAATAAAATCTCAAGGAAATGTCTCATAATCGACAATATATGGATCCCGCATCTGCGGGATCACCTGTGGCAGGACATGTAGGTGTGATATGTGTCTGGGACAAGACAGTACACAATCTCCTCCTGAAGCATCAGCATGCACCGAGAGTATCTGTTGATGTATGCCACCTTTAATAATTTAGTATGTTGACTTACACTTTCCACATGAGTAGCCTTGTCTTAACAGCAGTAAATACAGCTACAAAGCAGTGAGGAATGGCAATTGGCTAAGGGCACTAATTACACTGCCTTGACTCGAATTAAAATTGCTAAACAGCAAATGAGATTTCCAGCCTAAAGATAACCTTAATTTAAATGTGAGGCCACATTTATCTCATCTACAATGTAATTTTCCAGAGGTGTAGAAAAAATATGATTTTAATGGAAATCCATTGTTTAAAAACATAATTAAAGTCCTTAGTCCCTCCTCTCACCCCCTTTCAGGTTTGTTCTACAGGCAAAGAGGTGCAGACCAATTCAGTTAGAGGTCAGAATGAAAACATTCAGATCCCGTCCTCACAGCCAGACTTCACTGGCAGTACCATCTTCATTTTTAATGATTAACAGTTGGCTACAGGGAAAATAAATGCCAAAGGGCTTGGGGG
Organism: Megascapheus bottae; assembly: GCF_031878675.1. NCBI lineage: Eukaryota > Metazoa > Chordata > Mammalia > Rodentia > Geomyidae > Megascapheus > Megascapheus bottae. Next base: position 27,206,997 of record NC_143515.1, read on the forward strand.
AGGAGAAGGAAGATGACCTTCTCAAACCCTGGAGCTATGAGGAACCTTACAAATAAATAAGAACTCAATACCATCATTTGATCAATGAGGAAGCACAGGGCCCAGATACACCAAGTGGCTTTTCTAAGAAGATAGCCAGAAGGCAGCTATACCCTGTGGAGAAGACACTAGCTTGGAATATGGAGGCAGAACAAACTATGAATCCCATCTCTGTCTTGATTCTGGTTCTGTGACAGGCAACTTATTGGCCTTAATTTTCACATCTGGGGAATGAAGAGAGAAATAATTGTGACCTTATAGATCAGTGAGAATACGCACATATCCAATTTATTTGAGTGTTCAACAGGAGATGTATTTTATAGCTAATATCTTCCCACAACCAGAAGTTTCAGAGTGCAAACTTAGAGCCCATTTGCTTCTACTTGCTTTTATCAACCCAGAGACCACGACTATGTCTCCGTGAACCATATCACACACCTGATATACACGCTCTGAGAAGGAAACAAGAGAACAATAAGAAATGATGCACTTGTACTTTTTAAGGTGTTGATACAAAGAAAAACCCAATTTTCTAAATACTGGTGAAATGTTACAACATTAAGATGGATAATATGAATGTAAGGTTGAAAAATGTAATTGTCTTATGAATATTAAACAGTTCAAACAGAAAAGAAAGCTGGAGGGGCCCTGAGAATGGCTCAAGGATGGATCAAGCACTTAACATGAACAAGGCCCTTGGTTTCTGTCTGTTGTACTGCCACACACTTCAAGGAGAGGCAGGGGAATGAGGTTCAAAGCAATCACTGACAATTAAGGAAGCAGTAATGCCATGATGAGGTACCTCTTCAGCAATGATTTAAGAATCCTATTTACACTTAAATACTTACACTCATGGACACACACATCACAACACATAAGCCTCATAGTAGTTTCATCTTTCTGAATGTGCTGAGACTTTGGTGGATATGTCGTTGAACATTCAAGAGGTATTCAAGATTCTATTTCTGAGAGTAGAAAAGAACAAGGGTACTCTTCACAATTTTCTATGCATAAGCTTCTTTTTATGTTTGTTCTATTAATAAGACTGGGAGGAACAAATAACAAAAGGAGAGCTGGGATAATAAGACAGAAAATAGGAAGGAGTTAAATTGGGATAATCACTAGGCAATAAAGTCCGCTTTCATAGAACAAGATAGCTGTAGCTAAGACAAGGTTGTGGTAAAGCAGAGAAAATGTTGAATTTAGAGAAGGAAGTTCCAGTTTCTAACCTCAGACTTGCCAGTATGTAATAATCAGGTTGATCTATGGTAGATGTTTAAAATTCCTAATTCTTATGTTTAAAACAAGAAAACCTCTTTGTCCATGTATAAATGATAGTTATTTCTGATTACCTTGAAAGTAATTTTTGAAATGTCCTGATTCCATGAATACTTACAATTATATATCTCAAAGCTCTAAATGATCAAAATGATCCCCTTCACTGGGTCCTGATACTCTGTAAGGAGTCTTTATAGTACATTTTCCTTAATGAATCTTCTTTTTCTTGTGGTGTTGCAGACTGAACCCAGGGTTTTGCACCTGCTAGGCAGATACTCTACTTTAGGGCTGCAGCCCTGGCCCCTAGAAAGTTTCTTGTGTATCAATTAATCAAGTTTTCCTCATGCCTTGGCTTTATGTCTAGCCCTAGAGAAGAAAAAGATGTTCATGTCTGTTTATATTGAATTGCACTCTAAACTCTCAATTGTTCTCAATAAACTATACTAGGTACAGTTTACAACTGCAATACCCTACTTAGAGTCTGTCTAGTCACCATATTGTGTGTTGGAGTGTTGAAATGCATAGACAATAATTCCTCCTCCCTCATGCAAATGTATTAGTCATTTTTTATTTCTTAAAAAAACTGTTATTCTTTCTATCTCCAACTTTCTTCTAACCACACTTGGTGACACATTCTCAACTCTGAGATGAATCAGGAAACTGTGCTTGAAGTTGAGGATATACTGGTATTACATGTATTCCCATTTGAAACCAATAAAGAGTGAAGGGAATGGTGACAGAAGATAGATGGAAGGCAATTGAATTGCAAGATGTGAACCCATGATATCATCTAAATTCAACTCAGTCCCTTAATAAGACTTGTAGGGACAATATCTCACCTGTCCTCAGCACCAATTCCAGCACCTAGAAAGTATTGAATAAACATTTATGGAGGGAATGAGAGCTACAAATTTAGATACTCAACCAGTAAGGCAGAAAGGACCAAACTTATGCTGGAATTTGGAATATTGATAGCTAATGTGCATAACATCTTACCAAAGTTTACTTTTTCCCTAAGATAGTTTCATATCTTTTACCTTTTTCTATTACAGTTTTGTCTCCTCTTTTAAAATATTGGCAGTGTGTGAATTTCCCTCAGACAAGGAAAGAAACAATAATGCTCATTTCCTGGCAAAGCAATCTAAGATAGAATTGGTTTAACATTTTGGACAGTGCAAACTCGGACAAGGAAGAAATGTGTTTTGCAAGGTTGTTTCTAGGCCACTGTACATTTAACAACCCAGTGGTCAAGATGTCAGAGTGACTGGCTTGTATGTAAATGGTTTGGACCAACTTGTGTTGAAAGCTCTATCCTACCACTTCGGGTCCTCCCCACACTGTTATTCTATGCAGGAATGATTTTATTTAGAACCTGGCATGAGCCTGGCAATTTAAAGATCTAGGTTCTATACACTCTGCTAATCAGTTTTCCTTCCCGATCCCTTGTTCGCTCCCTTATGGAAAGGAAAGGTTTGGATAATTCACTGTGAAATTTCTCTTAGGTCTCAACCCTCTTTTCTCTGGAGGACAAGCCTTGATCATAGCTGAAAGGATCTATGGGTCGGGAATGGTGGGGTATATTGTATTATAACCCCCTGGAAAGAATCAAAGATATGACTCATTCTCCGGCATCTTGCTTCCATAGTATTTGGAAGTGCACACTGGCAAGACAAGTGAAAAAGAAACAAACACAGAGAAATAGCACTTGATCTTGGTAGAAATCTCTGATTAGACTTGAACATGCTATCAAGTGAGGCAGCTTAATAACAAGGAACCATAAGATCAAGGAACACATTTTAAGTTAGAAGGAGTTGGCTGTACTTAATGCAATCACTCCTCTAAAGAGATCAGTAGTGCCATCTCTAGAATTCAATATATCATCTTGCATAGCAAAAAAGAACTTTGTAGATACAATTAAGGATATTGAGATTGAAAAGTAACTGGTTCTATTCAGGTGGGCTATTTCTAAGTCACAGCTGGAAGCAGAGGTTAAGAGAGATAGCAGCATGAGAAGACTTGCCTTGTTCTTGTTGCTTTTGAGGGTGGAAAAAAAGTGCATGAGGCAAGGTATGTGGGTAGTCTCTAAATAAACAAGAAAATGGAGTCTCTTTTACAGACTCCAGAAAATAAACGCAGCCCAGTCAACAGTTTTATTCAATATCTAACCTCTTGAACTGTAAAATAGTAATTTGTGTTGTTGAAGTCACTATATTTAAGTGATTTGTTACTGAAGAAATAAAAAATGAATACAATATCACTGACTAAAATTGTCCAGAGATATGTAGAATTAGTCTAAAATATTGCCAAACAGTAGATAGATAGACAGATAGATAGATAGACAGACAGACATGATAAAGACAGACAGAAGGCAAAATCAAAAGAATTATTATATACCCTTGTTTTTGTTTGTGTGTTTTGAACTCAGGTCCTTGTGCTGGCCAGGTATGTTTTCTACTACCTTAAACCATGTCCACAACCCAAATGAAATAGTAAAAAGTATTTTTCCCTTTCATTGTCAGTACTGGGATTTATAATATTTTATTTTTGAGACAGCTTATCACCATGTAGCCCAGTCTGGCTTGAACCCATGATTCTCCCACCTCAGTTTCCTGATTCAATTCTGATAGTACAGGTATGTGTCACCAAACCAGGCCACATAAGTATTTTTTTTTGATAAGTGGAATTTTTGTTAAAGAATTTATTAACATTGATTTTTACATCATATTTCAAATGTCATGCTTAATAAACAAGTATTCAAGAAGGGAATCTCTGTATACAATCACTGGCACTTAGGTTTTAGAACATAATTAAAATCAAGCTGAGGGTTTGTATGTCATAGATACATATTAATCTATGTAATAAAACATTATGTCTATAGCCCATCATAGATTTTTATGTCTACGTAGTTATGTTTATATGTCCAAGACCTTGTCCATAACATTGGGTACCCAAATATTGAGTCATTGGTATTGTACTGTTTGGATCTAATATCCATATACTAATGATACCATACATCTTCTGTTTCTTTAGTCTTGACTTACACATACTTTTTTTTTTTTTTTTGCCAGTCCTGGGCTTGAGCTCAGGGCTTGAGCACTGTCCTTGGACTTTCTCAAGGCTAGAGTGCTACCACTTGAGCCTCAGCATCATTTCCGGCTTTTTTCTATGTATGTGGTACCGAGGAATCGAACTGGATCTTTGTGCATGCTAGGCAAGCACTCTACCACTAGGCCAAACTCCTGGCCCCTTATACATACTTTTTAAGTAAAAGAAATTACCTGTTGCTTTTTTGCTTTCAAAAAATTTCACATCAGTATATTCTAGTTATCCAAGTTCAGTGTAAGGAAAGGACCTAAACTATTTTCCCTGTCCTTGAAATAAGGATAACATTTTTAAGAATTGCAGCTTTTGTATCTTTGGGTTCCACATCCATTGATTTAACTGACCTTGAGTCAAAAATATGTTTAAAGAATCTTTAGGAGGTGCTAGTATCTCATGCTACTTAGGAGGCTGAGATTTGAGAATAACATTTTGAAGCCAGCCCTGGTAGACAAATGCATGAGACACTTATCTCCAATTAACCAACCAAAAGGCCAGACATGGAGATGTGGCTCAAATAATAAACGAACAATCTTGAGTGTAAAAGCCAAGCAAGAGCTCAAGTATTTGAGTTCAAGCCCCAGTACTAGCATCAAACCTCAAACAAACAAACAAACAAACAAAAAATGGGCCTTTGGAGAGAAAGGATTAAATATACATTTCTTTGGGCCATCATTAATTCCTAAACAATGCAGTCTAATAACTTTAAATACCATTTACATTATGTTTGAAACTATATAAGCTACTATCTACACATGAGCTAAAGCATACAGCAGATATGCAGAGATGCACCACTTAGCATCAATGATTTAAGTGTTCACACACTGAGATCTTCACAGAATGAATCCTGTATGGATACTAACTTTATACCTGGTTGTGCTTTGCATAAGTGGCCTAAACATTTGAATGCCATATAAACTTCTGGTGTTTTCTTCTGAGAGCATCTCTATCCAACCCGGTGCTATTAATCATATACTCTATATTGGCACTGAATATGCAAAGGTTAAAAATACATCTTGGTAGTAGGATGGGGGTGAAAGAAATGGAGATAAGAAGGAGGAAGGTATTTTTTTTTTTAGCAGTTTAGATTTCTCAGCATTGTAAGCTCTCAAGGTTTTAAAAATTTGAGAAGCATCTGTGATAGCTAAAAACATCTTCCTCTCCATGGTTGCCTATCTTCTCTTCTATTCCTTCTTCCTCTGTGGATGCCATGGCTTCCTGTTCCCCTTAGCTCTCCTGCCTTATGCTATCCTGACCTTTGTTTTGTAAAGTTCAGTGAGAGCCAGTGGCTTCACTTTCCTCCACCCCCCCCCCATGCATTCTGTAGCAGAAAGTGCTTAGAAATAGAAAAATGTTTTCTATCAACAAAGCCAGGATCTGTGGAGCGCTATCCTGTGTTTCCATGTGAAGTATAGGTGAACAATATACGTGGTTGATTTATAAACCAAACCAGAAACCCGTGAAAGCATTTCGTTACATGGTGTGAAACACCTAACAAATTACTATTGAGCCGACTCTCTCCCACTGTGTACAGTTTTTCATCACCCTATCTTTCCTCACCTCCCTCCTCCTACATTATAAATTAGCACTATTTCCTCACACTTCCAGACACAGCAGATGAAATGCTATCGACATTCGGATAGCGCTGAAGTCACCATGAGCTTTAGGCACTGTTTGTTGCCAGTGAGCTGATGTTTTTATTATAACTCACTCCCTCTTCCCAAGGTATTGGGCCATATGCGATACATATTACACAGAAAAATGCAGGCTACGATACCAATTGCTGTGTGGGCTGTGAACCAAAATGAATAAATGGAAACATCTGCTCACCTTCAAAAGTCATTAATGAAAGAAGAATTTGTTTTAAAAAAGCTGCTGCCACGAACACCCGTAATTCATCATAGCTTTTCAATATCTTTCCAGTGTAAGTTCTAGATTCTTCCATCACCCATAAATTACTAATGCTAAAGCAACATTCTACACATAACTATTGTTTTCTGGGGTTTTGTGCCTTGATTTATGTGACATACTCTCCTTAGCAACATCTGCTTTGCTAAAAAAGAGTGGTCAATACAACTACAGGGATCAAGAAGAGAAAAGATACATAGATGTGCTAGGAAATAACAACAACAAAACATACACACACACACACACACACACCATTTAATTTAACTCATAAGTATTATAATTATATGGCCTTGGGAGCAAGCAAGAATCAGTCCTTAAATCTCTCATTCAGTCCTTCCAATAAGATATAAGCAAAATAATTTCCACAAGTTCTAGTAAATGATAAAATGAATATTTCTTCATAAAAATTCTACTCAATTCACCAGACACCGAGCACCCATTCCAAGGGTAGGCAGGAATGTGTTCTACTGACCTGCAAAGGGATGTGCAGACAGGCTGGGTACAGTATATAATATTAAGGCCATGATCTTTGTCTAAGAAGAACAAAGTTCCCAGGTAAAATCTTGAGTGAGTAACCCAGTCCTTTGGTTCCCGAGTTGCCACCGTGTAGTGGTATATATCTCATCATAAAATGAGAGATAGAGGCAAAAAATTTAAAAAAAAACCCACAATCCAATATTTCCAGAAGTAATTGATGACCTTTTGAGAGTGAAGTATGAAGATTTCAATACCTCTCATCCCAGAATAAAAGGAATATTGGCAACTTTCTAACTCCTGTGGTTTGGGATCAATAAGGGCTAAAGACACAGGTGGAAAATAAGCTACAGTTCAGATTTTGCTATCTACCCAGCCAGAAGGAAGACTTCTATCTGGATAATGATACCCAGGACGGTTGACTTATGGCAGATTCTATTAATGGGTTCAACAGGAACTCATCTGATTTCTCAGAGCTTATCTTATCAGCGGCTTGTGGAGGAAGTGTCCCAAGAAAAGTCATCACAGAAAGGGTGTATATAACTCTTGTGGTGATGTAATTTTTTTTTTTTTGTAGCCAGCAGTACAGCATCTCTCCAGTTCCTGGCACCTTCTTATGTCGAATAAAGATATTGTTCGGATGTCTCCAAATGATGACAGGCCACACTTCAAATAGAGGTGTGTAATGGGCCAATGAATTTGAAAAGCATTACAGACTGTATTATCTCTGTAGATGCCAATTCGCCACACAAGCTGCAAGTTCAAAACTTCAAAAAGATTCATGGTCAACCTGGTCTAACGTTCACACTTTATCTTCTTGATCATCAAACTCTTAGCACTCCTGTGACAGTTATTGGTTCCCAGCGATTTCCTCACTCATTGCATCCATGCCTTTCTGTAATCCTTTCCTTCTGAATGTCAACTGACCCTCCTGGATCAGCTTTTCAAGAATGGAATTTCAAAGATTAAGTGGGAATCACTTAACTGAGATAGTTAACAGGGACTATGATTTCCATCTTAGCATTCCCTCTCTTGCCCTCTGTCTTCTTCAACCTGATCAAGACATGTGCCATGTTTTGAACTGACCTGCAGTTCATCACGGACCTCAAGTCCATGTCTCACCAACAGCCAACAAGAAACTAAGTCTTGCTGATAGCCAGCCACATCAAGGAATGTGTTTCATAAAATGTGGATACCTTTAAATTCCACAGTGTCTGCTGAACTGCAGCCTTGTGAATCACCTCACTCCAGAGGCTCTAGCTAAACTGCACAGGAAATCTTCACTCACAAAATTAGTGATCTAATTGCGTGGCTCTTTTAATAAGTTTGGGGAATGTTTTTAATAAGGCATTTAGTGGTGATTTTATACTAGCATATAGAGGAATGCTCTGTAGGAAGTTCATCTTAGGTATGCTGATAGGAGATGGACGTGTAATTCTTTTATGTATTTTGTTCTCCTCCTTTTGAAACTGGTGTATATTTCACTGTGGTATTTCACACATGCATGATTGAATTGATCTCCACCATTGTTCTGTCTTTTCTATTCCTCATTTACAGACCTGTTTTTTCAATAGCTTTCATTGTGCTTCCTTTTTCCATCTTCATATATAGAAACAATACACTTTGTAATTGTTCATTTTCCATCCTTTACCAAGACTTTGTTATCCTTCTAGATTGTAGTTGGTTACAGACATTTTTCTGTGTATAGGTTTGTGTATAGATGTCTTATGTGTCCTATACATGCATGAGTATATATACATGTTTTAAATGTGTGAAATAAAGACAATCACTAGAAAAGAGATTTTATTAATTAAAATAGAAAAGAACATATGAACATTATTTTCAGTAATTTCAAACAATGAGATGAAGATTGCCTTTGCACTCTACATAAAGAAGCATTGGTAAAACAAAGTATAGCAATGATAAGCACACATATTTGAAAGCACAATCCTTAAATATATACCTTGAGTATATCCTTGGATGCTCATTGTAAACTAAATACCAACTACTGAAGCAGACCCTCAAAAGACCTCTTCTTGACTACACAGGTTTTTGAACATGTGCCAGTCCTGGTTCTTGAACTCATGGTCTCATATTCCACTGAATGGAGATATACTCCACTGAGTCATGTCTGTAGTCCATCAATTTGGTGGTTAATTGGAAATAGAGAGTCACACTTCTCTTCCCAAGCTGGATTCAAACTGTAATTTTCAGTAGCTAAGATTACCAATGTAAGCCATCACTTTGAGTACACAGATTTCACCCTCCTGCCTCCCACTCCTGCAGGTATTGGGGGTTGAACTTGGGGTATGGGCCTTGTTTCTTGGGAATTTTTTTTTTGTGTGTGTGTGTGTGCTAGTGCTCTGTCACTTAAGATGCTGCTCCATGTTCAAGGTTTTGATGGTTCATTGAAGATGAAGCCAGACTTGGCTGGCTTCAAACTAAGATTTTCAGATCTCAGCGACCTGAGTAGCTTGGATTCTTGGTACATTGCTTCCACTCAATTTTAAATACTTTGTCTTTGTACAAAAACCACACTTTTGAATAGGCACTTTTAATGGTTATCTGATTCAAGGGAGCTTCACATCATTGGAACTATTCTGTTGCCACCACTAAGCTATGATTCAATGCATGGAAGGTCTTACCAATGTGAAGAATTGCAAATGCCTCTAAAGCACTGAGAGCTTTAGTGGTATATGATACACTCTTATTGTTGGTATTAGGATCATTTGTTCTTTTCCACAGATACTCAATACGCAAATGTCAAGCAAAACTAAAGAGGTATTCATATTTCAAAGACATGGTCAAGTTAATGAAGCTGCTTTCTTAAGTACACATAATGTACAAGTGGCAATGATTGTTTTCTGCTACAAGTAAACCACACTGAAGAACTATATACTTTAGCCACAATGTTGTCATTGCTTAATGATTTTTTCATAATTTTCATTAAAAATATCTTTTAATGGATAATATTGTTATTATTCTTACCAGTGGTAAGAGCCAATTTTATTGTCCCCTTTATTAAATATAATTTGCTTTAAATGATGCATTTTTAAGATACAAGCTCACTAGTTAATAACTTTTTGTTATGAGTTAAGATCTCACCAAGGATGGGTTGTGGCTCAGAGGGTAGATTTCATACCTAGTACATTGGAGGCCCTGGATATATTGCCTAGTGCCACAAAAATAAAAATAAAGAAGTAAAAAAAGCAAAGCAAAATAAACAAAACATTGTGAAATCACCCCATGTAATTCTTACATGGAAAGACAAGCAATTCCACAAGAACACATTTCTAGCTCTTAGTCTTAATTACAAAATTAATCTGAAACAAATAAGCAGTAGGAGTTTATTGATGTCAAAAGTTTAAGGAGAGCAAAAATTAAACAATCATATCTTCTTATATCAATGATTTATTCATGCAAATGCATAGTGAGTTAAGAGCTATAAATTATTCTGCATGTGAATGATAACATACAATGAGTTTTTGGCAGATTAAATATTACAGCATCCGGCTGTGGTGAACAACTGCAGAATGTTTATTGCTTTAGATTAAATTTATTCGGAAGCAGCATTGAACAGAAGGTGGGCTTTCAAATTTACCTTCCCTCAAAGCACAGATAAGGACCAGTGAAAGAAAATGTCATTCCATAGAAATTGGAATTTATCAAAAAGGAAAACGAGGAGAAAATTATGTTGAATAGAGGGCTTTTTTTCAGTTTTCTTCTTGTGCATTTGCTGAAATTGTTGATGATGGAGTGGGAAATACTTGTTAAAGCTGTAAAACGAACTAGAACCCTGAACAGCACAGCATGAGAAAGGACTTAAGTTGTACTTTTTTTTTTCTTTTTACTTCTGTCTCCATGTCTGTAAAATGCAGCACTAGTTATTCTAGTGCAGAGCAGTCCCACCTGTTATGGGTGGATGAAGGGGTGTATGTGGTGGTGAGCAAGTGGGATAGTGGTGGAAAGTAGGTGTAATCGTTGTTTGCAGAGTCCCAGGACTCCTGTTCAGGATGTGTTCTGTGAGGTGTGCCTTGAAAGCAGCAGCAGTGGAACCTGTAAAGATGCCCTTCATGCAGTGTGAAAATAGAGCTACACACCAACTAATCCCAATCAGAGTTCAAAGGTGTTCTCCCCTGAAAAGTAATATCCTCTGCTATCTTCCAATAAAACATTTAATGATTCTAAGATGAAATATCTTTAATCAAAGCTTTGCGCGTTTATTCTTAGGAAAGTGACAAGTTACTTTTTTTTAAATCTTATTTTCTCCATCATAGAAAGTTCCTTCCAACCTAGGGACTTTCATTTGCTTTTTCTTCTGCCTTCATCTTCTTGTGTCTGATTCTCACTTGTCATGAAAGTCCATACCAAAAGTGTCTCTCACACTAAAGCTTGCTCTACCCAGCTCTTCTTCCATATCATGTTCTGTCTAGTCATCATGTTCTACTACAGCAATCCATTTGCTGTGCTTCAGGGAACTCACTGCAAACTACAATTTTCCTTATGATTTTTGTATGATTTTTAAAATATTTTTTTACCACAGAAGTAGACATGATATAAGAGCAGGAATGTTATATGCTTGTTACAATCTGGAAACACAATTCAAAACACATAGTACTAATTCAAACACATATATGCACTAATAAATGTGAACAAATTTCAGCAACAACTTGTAGCACATGAGTGCCAAAAGTTTAGATTCATTATTTTGTGCAAATGAAGGGCACTGGGCTGGGCACTAAGAATTACATAGTAAAGAAAATATTAATGTATACCTTGCTCAGGGAGAAATGAAGACCAGCAATTTTTACATTCTAATCAAATAATTAAATCAACACATATAAAAACGAATTAGGAAGTGATGAAAATGAGGACATTGATTTAGGTAGAATGATCAAGAAATCACTGAGCTGGGAGTAATAAAAGAGTATTCAAAGCCTAGGGAAGAATATGTGCAAGGGCCCTATAACTTGAAAAAGCAGATTGGGAACTGGAATAACAACAGCAACGACAACAAATCCAGTGTAGCCAGAAGGGAAGAGAGAGAAGTAAAGCTCAAGAGGAAGAGAGAGAAGTGTCTCACACCTGGAATTCTAGTTACACAGAAGGCTGAGATCTGACTTTTTTACCAAGGCAGAAAAGGTTATGAAACTCTTATTTCCAAATAGCCACTGAAAATCTGGAGTTGAGCCATGGCTCAAGTATTAGAGCACTGATCTTGAGCAAAAAATGGCTTAAGTTACTACCCAGGCCCTCATTTGAAACCCCTGTATTGACATGCACCTACATATATGTGTGTATACACACACACACACACACACACACACACACACACACACACACACACGCACACCAAAATAAATAAAAGAGGGAAAGAAGAGCAAGACCACACAAAAAAGTTTTTATCTGTATTCTAGGAGTAATGGAGATTCATTAAAAAATTCTAACCAGTTGGGAAAAATGAGAGCAGGGTATTATGATCTGACTTCTATTAGGAAAGAGCCCTTAATAGATGCTTATAGACAAGAAATGGAGAGCCCAGGTAATATCTGATATATCTCATATTTAGTTGGTGCTAATGCTGGTGGACAGAAGTTAATAAATTAAAGAGATATTTAAAGGACATAATTCAAGTACTTGAGGGGGAAGAAAGATAAAGATAAAGGAGAAAAGAGCAAGTGTAAATGGAAGATGTTCTTTCAATAGCAAACTGAGTTATACCGGTGATAGAAATGATAGAATGAATTGGAAGTGTTGAATTGGGGATGCCTGTGAGACATTGAAGCTCAGTATCAAGGAGAATATTACGGGGAGTTCAGAATAGCAGCCTGGCCACAGGAATGTGATTGTGAGTCACTGAAGCTAAGGACAATGATGAAATGGCCTGGGATTATGTAATGATTTCAGTTATAGAAGAAATGGCTCAGAGCCCTGAAAGGTCAGCCACAAGGAATGTGATCCCCCTAGGAAGGTCTCAGGTAACAGGGGTGGGGGTTGATTGTCTAGGAATGCTATTGTTATCACATCACTAGGCTATGAATAGGTGATTCCCATCAGCAAGGTTTATTCAGTTGACCATTTTGCTAACAGCTCTTCCTTTCAACATTCACCTCCCCCTTCTTAAAAATGCCATGAGGCAATACAATTGAAAAGACAGTGTGCATATGAGAATTAGAGTAAGCCTGTGGAGATTTAAACCATCACTCATTTTTTTTATCTTCTTCTCTGGACACAATTTAATAGTACTTTTAATCCTTCATATTTCTATAGTACCTATGCTAAATATCAATCTATTGCCTCACAGCCACAAAATCTATTCTCACTTACTTGCTCTACAACAGAGGGCAGCTTCCTTCAGCCTTTCTTCTCCGCAAAAGGCATGATAATAAATTATGTCAGTAGAGGGTGATAGAGGGGCATTGCAGAAGGAAGTCTTCCTTTCCATTTCAGTAGGATTTCAGTAGGGTTTCTCTCTCTCTCTCTCTCTCTCTCTCTTCCCCCCCCCCCCTTCTTCAGTACGGTTGGTTAGTGGTGCAAGGGGGTGACATCCAGTGGTATAAACATCCCTATGTCTACATAAGAGTCTCACAGATAGTCCAAAAGACAGCAGAAGAAACTAATTCAGCCAACAATTGAATTTCAGATTCCCACACCCTAGAACCATGAGAAAATATATATCTCTTGTATAATCCATTCATCTTATGGTGCTTTGTTATAGCATCTCTAGGAACTCCTACAGTGGGTCTGAGGTGGTGACTGAAGTTAAATCTTGCACCTTATACTACTAGTTACAGGAACTAGCCCATGGTTTGTCCAGTGACTCAGAAAAAATATGATCACAAAAACTGAAATAATTTCCAGTTGGCTGTGGAGGAAGAAATAATCTGCTGTTAAAGGAAAATACAAAATTGAGGAGAAAATCAGTTAGTAATTGGAATAAAAACAAAACCATCAAGCATGTATAGATATAATTACATTGCCAGTCACTTTAGCACACAAGCTGATAGAAACTGGCTTCAAAGGTCCTTGATCAGCCAGAAAACTAGAATTGCCTGCCATCACAATCTCTGTAGAACCTGGTCCTGCTGTGCCAAGTGTAACTTTCATGATTCTCTTTTCTGCAGTAGATGTGCATCATGCTGTCTCCTCTTTCTTAGTAGCTGGACTTCCCTACTTTTCCTGATTTTTGTCCAGGTGAATACTTTCTGGGTGGGGACTGTGTTCACTATCTCCGGTCCCTTCCCTCAGAGGCTAGGTATTCCTCGGGTGTTGGGACTAGGCAACAGAATATACATTTGGGTGGTTTGTGTAATTTCAGCATCATGTCCTCGAAATAGGCATGCATCTTCCTCATTACAATTATCTGAGAATCTCTATGCAATGCAGCAGCTGTGGGATTCAAGAGGGGATGCTGCATGGAGAACGGTGTATCAGAGACACAGCCACATTCTTATGGGTATGGATGGCTCTCTATGCTAGATTATGCTTAGGTTTTTGTGTATTTTCAGTTTCTTTCTTAGAGTTTTGTTGTGTAGCTTTACTAATGTACTCCTTAATTATTATTCTACCAATACTTTACTCTTATCAGGTCCTCCTGCTCATTTCCAACTAGTCTTCCAGTTTTGTTTTGCTCTATTTGAGGCTCTCAGGGCCTATTAGTAGTAATGCTGTATCTATTCAAATGCCAGAAGATTAGTGGCGTTATACATAGTGGTATACAGAACAACTTGCAGCTACTGGATCAATCATAAGGACCTAATTGGTGCCTGAATTGAAATGGACCTTGTTCTTATGATCAGCCAAAATTATCCCATCCATATGCACGCACAAAGGGAACCACTAAAATAGAGATAACACTTGCACAAAGGCAAACATTAATACTGGATGGCTAAAAAGAGTTTGAAATAATACTTTTTTTTTTGCCAGTCCTGGGCTTGAGTTCAGGGCTTGAGCACTGTCCTTGGACTTTCTCAAGGCTAGCACTCAACACCATAGCTTTTTGCTATGTATGTGGGGTACTGAGGAATCGAACCAGGGTCTTCGTGCATGCTAGGCAAGCACTCTACCACTAGGCCAAACTCCCGGCCCCAAAATAATACTAACTTTTAAATCATTCCTCTTTTAAAAAAAATATTCCATGACTCTTGATGCTTCAATTTATTTTTTACTTTATCATAATATCAAAGACTATGAGTTTAATAAAAATCATTCTTTAGATATTAATATTTTCCTAGGCTACCAATATACAGCAAGAAATTCACTAGCGATATTGGGTAGTAGCTATAAGACAAACATGTACAAGTGTCTATAGTCTACTAGAAATAAGTGCTGATATTTGGTGGGTTATTCCATTCATTCAATAGATGTTTCTTTAACATTCATTCATTTATTCATTTGCTGAATTTCTTTTTATGACTCATTTATATATCTAACAAACACACACATGGCTGCTGCCCTGTGAATGGCTATCAAAGGGGCTAATGACAGGCATATGGCATCAGCTACTAATTATTATAAGTTATGGATAAGCAATTATCAAGCACTTACAATGTGTGGCTCTACATACACAAGAGAGGAATTACAAAAGCCACTAATATTTAAGTGTTATGGAAGTTTTATCCAGCACCTTAGACCGCTCGGTCACACTACCACCTACTGTTACGGAAGTTTAAACATGGGACATTGCCAGGCTCAGTGGCTCACTCCTGTAATCCTAGCTACTCAGGAGGCTGAGATCTGAGAATTGCAGTTCAAAGCCAGCCCGGGCACTAAAGCCTATGAAACTCTTATCTCCAATTAACTACCAGAAAACCAGAAGTTGGGTTGTGGCTCTAGGGATAGGGAGGTAGCCTTGAGCTGAAGAGGTCAGGGACAGCGCCCAGGCCTAGTGTTCAAGTCCCATGACTGACAAAAAAAAAATAGGACATATTGGAGCATTTTAGCCTTATTAGACTGGAGTTGATCCCGACTCAATTTACCAATATACACTTAGTGCAACAGGCTGAAGACATAGAGCTTCAATGACAAAGTCTCACCCACAAATCAGTTCTGCCATTTTCATTGCAGAAAGACTAGAGCAGATGGATGGGTGAGAAAGATGAGAATACTGGTAAAGGGAAGTATATGGTTTGATCCCTCTCATATAATCTGGAAGTATTTGACCTGCTGATAGCAAAAGAATTGTTGTTTTGATATAGATAGGCATACTACACACACACACACACAGAGAGAGAGAGAGAGAGAGAGAGAGAGAGAGAGAGAGAGAGAGAGAGAGAGAGAGAGAGAGTCACTAGAAGAAAAATATCAACTATTAAGTTACTTAGTCCAGAAATGTAAATGAGGAGGGTAAAGGAGAACAGTTATTTTCAAATGAATTGGCCTGACTTGAGAAAGGGAAGCCATTATTTACTGAGTTCTTCCTTCTTCTAGGCCCTGTGCCAGGTGCCTTTTCACATTTCCTTGTTTTTTCATTAGTCCTCTCTAGCTCTGTGCAGAAGGCTCCCTTTTTATAGAGGAGGAACCTGAGTTTTAGAAAGGTCAATCATATGACACAACAGAGGTCCAGCAATCATGTCCAGATCTGACCAACACCCATGTATTGATACTCTATTCCACGATTACAGGTGAAAACAGGAATAGCTCAAAGCTGTCACAATAGGAAGCTAGGGCATGGAATCCTCCAGGTCCAGACTACGGAGAGGCAGGCAAGAGGCACATGAACACTGAGATATCTTCCTTAGGGCAGCAATTCCCATCACTGAGCACAGACCCCCAGAAAATGACAACTAGGCTCACAAGTACAGGAAAGGCCATCCCAGGGTAAGCCTTAACCATCTGAGAGCCCATCCAAAATCAATATGAGAAGCCTAAAAACATCTTCAAAATACTTACAAATGGCTGGGGGTGTGGCTTTGTGGGAGAACATTTGCCTAGAATCAGCTAAGGCCCTATTTCCATCCCTGGTACCATAAAAAATAATTAAATGCTACAAATTAAGCCGATGATGCAATATTTTCCATCTTCCTTTTCATAACAATTAGGAAGTTAAGAGTACACATTGGACTTTCTCAGCCTCCCATAGTTTTACCCTTGGCAGCCCTTGGAAAGATGCTGTGACTTCATTCCTCCCTGACCATCCCAAGTTCTGCCCTTTCTTTTCCAATATTATCTCTACAGACATCCAATCACACCCTCTTATCTACCACACAGGCCACCAGAAATGAACACATCAGTGTTCTCTTACCTTCCACCTTCAGAAAACCCCTTCCACACACCAGAAGAAGGCTCAGATTCAATCGGACAGTTACTTTCAAGGTCTAGTACCTATAGTGCTATGTAAGAATGCAGCCACTGTAAATCAGACCTCTTGATTCTACAAATTCCTTATCCCCTGGGGTCCTGAATACTCATAAGGTAGCTGGAAACAGATGCCTCTAAATGTCATGATTTAGGGTGATATCCCTTCTTGCCTAGACCTAAGGTAGTCCTGTGAGGGTGACAGACTTCTCTTGTGGAGGAGAGGGGATATCTGCTGTATGTTAGTTCTCATGCGCAGTGGTCCTTCAAATCACCAAGGAAGTAGGAAGTTGAGATGCCTGATTTCCCCTCCAGAGAATCTCCTGATTTATATGATATGGGGAGAGGCCAGAGGATTGGTGCTTTTAGAAATCTGCCCAAGGGATATTAATGTACATCCAAAGCTGCAGAACACTACGTGGCACTGGTTGGAGGCATAAAGTGTTGTGGGACACTAAGGGGAAATATGAAAATGGTAGCGAGATTACCAGGAAGATGAGTCAAAGAGGAGGCTAGGGTATGGGTAAAATTTGGGGACAAGACTGTTTATTCATCGGGCATGAAATTTTTCTAAGGAATCATGGGATGATATGTGATTTCTTTGGGCAAGAGAGGGATCGAATTCATTCTTTTGGTTTTCATAAACATTTTTTTCTTTCAAATTCTCCCTACATGCCTGTCTCCATTGCCTGTTTGAAATTCCTGATTTCTCCAGTTTCAACTTAAGAGCAAAGACTCTTTCAGGAATGAGTCTTTGACTTTCTGAGAGTCTTGAATGGAAAACAAGAAAGTGCAGAGGCTTCCAATCCAGGAGCATGGGAGGTAAATCTTGATACATAAGGCCATATAGTATGAAGCTAATTGAAAGGACCTCCAGGATATTGAAACAAAAGCCATATAACAAATGATTGTTGTCCTTAATGTACTATGTTGTCTCTCATCTCCTTTGCTGTCCCTTGGGTATCTCATATTGTTAGAGTATCTCACTTTGTTATCTGCTATATTGAATTTATTTGTATTTGGTTATTTGAAATTTGATAGGGAAGGGGGGAAAACCAAGATGGGTGGGGGGGTGGAGGGGAGGGTAATGGGGACCAAGACATGTGAAAGGGTATCAATGTATGTGAATTAATGCACCTTCTATCTGGCAAATATCATGTAACCCTTTTATTAATTACAATAAAAAATATCAAAAAAAAGAAAGTGCAGAGGACAAATGCCTTAGTGATCTTGCTCCACATGGACCTATTCCACACCTTCCTGGGTCTCGATGCTCTCCAGATGAAATAAACAAAGCACATTCATATGCTGCTTCTTTCCCAAGGCACTGATTTTTACATCACCAGAGGTAAACTGCGCTTTGGCAGAGACTGAAGTGTGGTGAGAGAAAGGTTCCAGTAATGTGACCACACAAATACTCTGATTAAATGTTTTCCTTATAAAAACCATAGACTCTTGCTTTATCTTTATCAGTGTGATAAAGTACAACCACCCTAAGGCTCTACCAGAAACTCTAGCTACAACCAATTATTAGTGATTTTCTTTCCACACGTTCTTTTTCCTCTAATAGCTTGAATGCAAAACTCAAGTTAAACACATTAATAAAACCAGCAAACAAATTCTCTACATTACTCATCCCTGGTTACTATGCAAGAAAAGTCAAATATGGCCACAAATATGTCTCTGGTTATCTTCCAGGCTCAAGGATCAAGCAGATAATTTACTTAAGCAAATTTTGTTTAGAACTTTGGAACTATGATCATGGAATATGCGAAGAGGTCCACAATCAAAGACTATTACAAAGGAAACAAATTATGTATGTTTTTCTTTTAAAGTATGGTCCAAATTTACTTCCTCTCAAATTGCCCAAGAGAATATAATGCATTTCTTTACAGCAGATGTCCCTCCTTACACAGAATGACATATCTTTTAGCTAACATAAATATCACTACTGCCTTATCCATAAAATAGAAATACCTAGAGGCACTAAAGAGATAAATCTATTTTTTTTTCAGGGAGTCTCTAAGGCTTCCATCAATAACTAATCAAGGTTCATTCTTTTTATGCCTTCTATATATTCCCTTGAATGGTATGGTCTGATATTATAAAAGTAGATCTTTTCCCATTTTTGTGATGCTCTGAATTCAGAAATGATAGTTATTAAGTTTATAAATAGATGTTTATATGACTATGTATGTTTGCATATAGATATATATAGTGGAATGAGCCATTCACAAAATTCATTTCTCTAAGCTATTTCATTCTCAAAGATAGTTTCAAGCTTTAAGTATATGTTTTATCAGCTTAAACATTGATTAAAACCTCAGGCCTCACCAGGAGCAGCATTTGTAGTTCTTCCCTGTAATCCCAGCTACTCAGGAGGTTGAGATCTGAGTCTCACCATTTGAACCAAGCCCAGGCAGGAAAGTCTGTGAGATGCTTATCTTCAATCAACCACCAGAAAACCAGAGTGCAGTTCTAACTCAAAGTGATAGAGCATCAACCTTGATTGAAAAAGCTCAGAAACAGCACCCAGGCCCTAAGTTCCAGTCCTACAACATCTACCACCACCACAAACAAAAGTTAGATTTGAAGATACATTTATAGAATTCCACTTCTAGGACAATATAGTACATGTCTTTTTCTCAAGTCTTCTGTTTGCTACTAAAATTTGTTGACAGTCTATTTAAAACAAATGCAAGAGGATGGAAGTGCAGAAGAAAAGCCTGTTAAAGTAATATGGACAAACCAATTCTGAGGAAAGACAGACATGAGTTCCTTCAGGTTTTTTTGTATCTTCTGTCTCACTTGTGGGGAACTAGTGACTGTAGAGAAATATCAATAGCACAGACCAAAAATGTCACACCCTAAAAAAATCAAGTGGCTTCCTTCTCTGACACCAGCGTATAGGTTTACCTCACCAAGAGCTCCTTCATTTCATCAAGAGGCAACTAGGAGAATCACCTAGAGTTAGTATAGACACCACAGGAACAGGAATCAGCCCTGAAATACAAGATGGACTGCCACTTCAGACAACAAACAAGACCTAGGTTTTGCCTATAATTCTAATCAGGAGTTCTAGTGAACACTCTCCTTAGAATAATTAATGAAACTCAAGGAATGTTCACCTGAATTTACCAGTTTTACTATAGAGGATGCTACTCAGGAATGTCCAAATGAAAGAGGTCAGCTAAAGTGTGGCTTAGAGCTTCCATGTCCTCTCTAGGTGCATCAGGCTTCCCACATGCCACATGTTAGAACTTGTCAGAAGCTCTGCATCCTACCCCGTAGAATTATCATGCGGGGGGGGCTTTCAAATTTTGAATAGTTCATTAAATCTCTGTCCCTTTATGATTAAATCTCTTTCAAGTCCCAGAAGAGGCTGGAGAAAATGTCAACTCTCTAATCATCAATTTAGTTCCTCTGGCAACCAGCTCTCAATTCTCAGAGGACTTATTAGCATAAATTTGGGTGTGGCTAAGGATGGATTATTATTAATAACAAGGATGCTCTTTTCACTGCTTTCATAAGATTCCAAGGACTTTAGAAGCTTCCAGACTGGTAGTAGGGCTAAAAATCAAGTATAATTTGTTTTATTATATCACAATGCCTCTAGACAAAGGGATAGAAAAAGAGAAGCCTATTAAGACAAGAAATATTTTAAGAAAACACTTGGTACAAACACCATTATAAAAACTATGTCTCTACTATCATCTATGCCAAGAAAGGACAAGTGAAAAACTTCCTACCACATGATGCAACAATAAGTTCTCTCAATACTCTGATACAACATGAGAGAAAGTGAAATGGGAAGCCAGAGCATGAGCGAAAGGGAGAAAACTATGATGAAGTATGGATATGAAAGAACATTATGAATGCCACTTGAAGAAATAAATACATAAATCCTGTACTTTGATGGTATCCATGACAACATCTTGCTTCGGATATTGTACTATAGTTTCCCAAAAGTAATCATTGTGAATAAAACTAAATATGGGTGGCTTTGTATTACCTCTTACATGTGAAACATGTGATGGTTATCTCAAAATATTTACATATATATGTGATTATACATATAACATATGTGTGTAATGTGTGTGATATGTAATATTACATATATGCATGTATATCTGAACATATATGTCTACATATAAACACCCAAAAATGGGCATATGTATGTATATGTGTGTGCATATATAAGATGCATGATAGTGAACAGTTTTTCAAAACTTTCAAGGGTTGAGTTTGAATCAAAATATTCCAGAATCATTAATCTTGATGAGTAGTGGACAGAAGCAGAAGCCTAGATCCAGGGGCAATTCTCTGATGATCTCTTTGATTCTAAATAACCCAGATGGAAAGGACTATTTCTGACATTTATATTCTAAAGCATCACAGCTGAAGTGATGACTGGTGAAAACACTGAATTTTAAAAAAGAGGAACTTAAAGTTTCTTTTAACATAATTGAATAACATATCATGAGTGGCTCAGAGAGCTACATAGTATAGAAAAGAAAAATTTGGTAACAGAATCTGATTTCTTATAGGTTCAAGAAAGACTCTGTTGGAACAGCTATCCCGAGCTGAAGATATCTTATTTTTGTGTTCATCCACAGGACACCTATGAGAGCTGCAGTATTAAGGTGCATCTATGATCACAAATGATAAATAAAAGGAAATGCCACAGACAAGCCATGGCTTTTTAAAACAAGTCTTTTTCTTTCTTTAACTACATCAAACAGTTGCAGACATTACTTACAGGTGTTAGCAACTTAGAATAATTGCATTCTCTTGTTCTACTTCCTGTAGTATACAGGGCAGCAAAACAGCTGAGAAAAAAATAGAAACCATTCATTTGCCCAAGATCCACTTGATATGTTTTTGATAAACAAACAATTATATCATGAAACTTCACTGATGATCACAACTAATCCAACAGGAAGACATATTTAGTAGGGAGTCACTGAGTAAGGTAACCAGCCTCCTGCTGAACTTAATGAGAATGACCAAAGAATTTTCCTTCACACCAGCCTGGGCTTACCTTTCAGTATGAATGACAGAAAAGTGAGGGAGGTAGAAAAATACTTTATATTTTAGCCTTATCCTGAGAAATAGTATTTTGCCTTATTTCTCCCATATGATGTTTCCTGATTTGAAGAGCAATTGAGGGGCTGGGAGTTTGGCCTAGTGGTTAAAGTGCTTGCCTAGCATGCATGAAGACCAGGGTTCAATTCCTCGGTACCACATACATAGAAAAAAGCCGGAAGTGGTGCTGAGGCTCAAGTGGTAGAGCTCTAGCCTTGAGAAGGTCCAAGGACAGTGCTCAGGCCCTGAGCTCAAGCCCAGGACTGGCAAAAAAAAAAAAAAAAGAGCAATTGATAATCCAGAAATATGGGGGAAGACTACAGGGAAAAAGGGAAGTGTACATTCTCTTCTTCTTTGCCATGTTTGTATTAAGTCATTGAACTAGCTGACCTGCAGGTAGATCATCAGATAAAACGAGAATTAGGTGCAGAAGACACAATGAAAGGAGAAAAGTCCTAATCTTTCCTCTTTTCTCAAATTCTGCAATAAGAAGGAACGTCTGATTTTACTTGAGTTCAAATCCTCGAGAAGGTGAATATGGAGGCCTTTAGCAAAGAGTTACAACAGGTAGGAAAATGGATCATCACCTTAGAAAAGGTGATATAATTACACTAAGGTTCTGAATAAACATCTTAACATACCTTGTGAATACAAAGTTTTCAGTACATACATTAACAATGAGTTTTATTTGTTGTCTGGAGGTGGAACAGTAGTCATAAAAGGAACTGGTCACCTATAGTATATTGGTTAGGATAAGGTTTAGAACCTTACAAATTAGTGTAGACCAGGTAAACTGTAGCAACAATGTCACCTGGTTGCTAGTTATAAATACTGAATTTAGCTCTCACTCTACTCCTATTGAGTCAACCAACACTCAAGTGGTTTTAGATGCAGCTATTATTGGCTTGGAGATCCAGGCAGACATAGATACTGAACATCCCAGAAGGCTAAAAGGAATCATTTCTACTTGAAAAATCAAGAAGTGCATTGAGGAAACAATGAACAGAACAGGTAGAAAATCAGGGATTGGAGTCTGAGGGGAGAGAAAGTAAGTTCACTATTATTACTCCTTTCAATTTTAAGTGGGTCATGGGAATCAAGGAAGGCTCAACAACAGCATAGCAGATGTAGATGAAAAAGACATACCAGAACAAGAACAGGGTATCACGCAGTGCCAATATGGGCAGCTCCAATTTTTTCAGTTGCTTTAATTCTTTATATACTGTTTCTGGAGCTAACTTCCATTGAGTTTGGCTCTTATAGTCTATATGTAATATATATGTGATATATAAGATGTTACATATGTGATTTATCATATACATATATTATCCCATATCCCATATGACATTGACTATATATGATATATTATATAGTATATGATATATATGATATATGGTGTATGTAAAATTATTATATATGTGTATACAGGAGGTTACATTAAAGATGAATATGAGAAAAATTATTTTGTGGCACAAACATAGTTCTTATCAAATAAATATTCCAATTCATTTCCTGTGTCTCCAGACTTGACTGAAGTTAGGCATGTTTATGTGGTGAGTTATAGGCAAAGGGTTATGGGTAAAAGTAACTTTCTGAGCTGAAGTATGAAAAAGGTTTGGCCTTTGCAGGGGTCCAGAAACCTGTGAGATGCTAATGTTGCCACAGATGAAATGCAGAATCTAGGAGAATACAGGTGTTCTGTACTGAATGCACAGGAAAATAATTTGCTGAAATGTAAAACAAGCCTCTGTTTCATTGCTTGTTTTGTTTCTTTTGGGCAAAAGAAAATAAAGGTATTTTTCAGAGAGTACTATAATCTGTCTTTCCTCATTTTAAAATAAATTGATAGCTATTTTTATCTTTGATTTAATATATAATTGGCCCAATATCTGTAAATGTAGCCTAAAGGATTCCCTTAGGGGTTATCTACCTCTTTCAAGAATGGGAAGGATTCTTGGAATGAAAAGGTGGAGAATGGTTGTTTTAATTATAAGTGCCATCTGCAGATATGGGATATACATGGAGAAGAGACCTTATGCCCTTCCTCTGGGGCTACCACTCTGTAGGAATCAGGAAAAGTTTTATTTTATTTTTTTTTGTGGCATTAAGCCACCGGGATTGGACATTAGTTTCTCAACATAATGCAGTCTATCTTGACAGACACAAAATGCCCAAGGAGGCCTAAACAATTTATGTGACCAGAGGAGCTTAATAGAATATGACTTTTTGTCTATAAGAAAATGGTTATAATGCCACATGTTCTTAAGCTTCCTCCCATCCTAATCATATTAAATACTCAGAATACTCTTATCAAGCTCAGTTTTCTCCTAGAACTTGGCTTCAGGCAGTATAGAAAATCACACCATGCTAAGATATCTCCCTTGTTATCAGGGGCTCTTCAAAAGCATCTCTTTCTTCAGGGCACCACCTGAAAATATCTCTTCTAATTAAAACTACAGGCAGTTCACCTTTTCAATGGCTAGAGGCCATTCTGAGATGCCATTTTATATCCTTCTGAAATATCAATAGAAGAAAAATATGCTTAGTAGCAGTAAAACCATGTGCTTTCTTTAGAGAATCTCATCACACTAAATAAGCTACAGAACTCAGTGTGGGTGGAAGTGACTAAATAATAACAGTTATAAGAAAATTTCAGAGTCATAGCTAATAGTCACTTAGCACTAACAATGTGTCAGGCACAATTCTAGGCATTTCTTCATTTAAATGTTTCTAACAGTCTAGTGAGACAGACACTAGAATCTTCTTCAGGGTGTTATAGAAGAGAAAACTAATGACTTGAGAGAAAAGTAACTTACCCACATTTGCAGAGCTAGGAAGGGTGAGTCAAGGATGTGAATCTGGGTTTTTATTTTTTCACTACATTTGCTCATATATCAGGGAAAACTGTGCAATTTGAATACACTAAAATGCCTACTTTTTTCTTCAAGGAATTCTAAGTTCCAGGTGATTCCTTAAAAACATTCGGTCATCCTCCAGCAGCAAGTGGCTGCTGCTGCTTAAGCAGCTCCTCTTCATGTGACCAACTTTATCTTTTCCTCTACTCTTGCTATGGCATTGTGCTAATTTGCTAGATGAAGAGAATGGAGTTCACGAAACAGGAAACAAAGAGGAAGGAAAAAAAAAAACAAAACAAACAAAGTGAAAGCTACTCTTACACAGAGGACTCGGACAAATGCTCTTCCCAGGAAAAGGCAGATAGATCCCTCTTCTCAACTAGGCTAACACATGGCACAAATACCTACCACTATTCTTTAAGTATCACTGTGTGTGTGTGGTGGGGGGCTTTTCTACCCTGGAATAATTGACATAATTGAATAATTAAAGCTACCTATCATGGTTGCTGAGTCTAGAAGAAATGGCATTCACACAAGGCTGCATGACATGTGATGTGTGATGGATTCAGGACTGATCTAGCACCATTTTTGGAAAAGGGATGACATATGGCTATTAGATCTTGTTCTTCCCTTAATCTGGGTCCTTGACTCCTGTGGTGAAACTGCAGACTTTGTCCCTCTGTTTCTGTGTTGTCCTTCACTCTGTCTCATTTTCTTCATACCTCCTGTAAGAGTCTCTTGCTATTTGGGGAAAAAGGGTGCCTCTCCAGTTTGTTCCAAATAAGTCTACTTTGTTCTCTGAGTTAGACTATTCTCTTCTGTCTTCTCTATTCTTTTTCTAAAATTGAGAGAGAACAAGAGGATAGGCTCATTCCTGTAAGGAGAGAGGTGTCTTAGTGACCCCTTTGGGACACTGGCAGTAATGAGACCTTCATCCGTAGACATCCGCATCCATGGACAGAAAAGAAACAGAGAACAGGTACCTTTGCTGGCTCTAAGTGTCAGAAGCAATGCTTCAGTGAGCACCAGTTGCCTGGCCTCTAAATTGGGCACTGGATCTTGCAGGAAATTTTACCACAGAGATCTGAGAGAGCAGGAAGGAAAGGTCAACGACCCAAATAGTTATCAAAAGGGCTGGTTTTAAAAAGAAAGCCAGTTTAGATCCTCTGGGAACATCTATAGCAATTTGGCGAGAATACAAGAGCCTAAAGTTCTTAAAGAGAAGATGCAAGAAAAGCCAGGCAAATCCAGTTACTTCAGGTTTGTTACAAAACTGTTAAGTCATGCTTAGATTCCTGAATACTAGAGAAAAAGTGGTTAGGATTTGAGTTGGACCTAGCAGAGATTAAAATTTTACAGGTTCCTGCCCACTTCAATAATATTTTGACAATAAAAAAAAATTACATTTGTGTCAGTAGTAGAAAAATTTTCCCTCTCCTTCTTAAAAGCACAATAAAAGCAAGGTAGCCACACTATATCATTTGCATTTCTTTGATTTCCCTGTCTGTTTCTGGAAACTTCTGATGTGCTGACTTGGTAGATTGCTGTGGAATATTAAGCACTTTGTTCCTAATGACTTGGTGCTTTTAATAATGAAAAGTGCTCTGAATGGAAAGGTTTTGTTTTTTTTTAATCTTTTTTCATCAAACATTTATGAAATCCTACAGTTTGGCATCAGACTGCATGCTTGGGGGTTCATGTAATTGTAATGAGAACTAGACTCTTTTCTAAAAAATAAAAATAAAAGTGCAATAGTTGAAGTAGCCAGTGACTCACATCTGTAATCTTACCTGCCCAGACATCTGAGATCTGAGGACTGGGGTATGAAGCTAGCCTAGTCAGGAAACCATATGAGATTCTTATCTGTAATTAACCACCAAAAAGCTGGAAGTAGAGCTGTGACTCTATTAATAGACTGCCGGCCTTGAGAAAAAAAGCTATGGGTCAGTGCTCAAAGCCTTGAGTTCAAGCTCTCACTACCAGAATAGAAAACACAAAATTTAATAGTAACATGAAATACACTACACATACACACATGCACACACGCACATGCGAGTGCAGGTTACTCGTGCATCTTTGTGTTCCTGTGCATAAACTTATGCATACAAAGCCATGGAATAAAACCTCAGTGAATATTCTTGATTTTACCCTATCATCTACCACACTTAGACCGTTTGCTTGGTACTATCAAGTTCTTCAACCTGGAAATCCATGAAGAAACTACATGCACTATGCACTTAGCTTGGATACCAAGTGTTTCATTAGTATTACAAAACCACAGTCTCAAAAGGCAAAATTAAATTTTTGGAATTTAATGGCCAATTGCTTATAGTCTTTTACAAACTTGTGCCCTGTAGAAGTTCTCTTCCTTATTGAGAGCCTGCTCTGTCCATGCAGGGAGACATACAAGTGCTCAGGCTACATGCTCAAGCTGCCATCTAGCCCAAGGAATATTAGGCTCAAGGAAACATAAGAGGGGGAAGAGAGAGAGAGAGAGAGAGAGAGAGAGAGAGAGAGAGAGAGAGAGAGAGAGAGAGAGCCAAAGCGCAAGCCTGAGTACACAAAAGGAACATTATTGTAAAGTCAGCATCCTTGGTGATTCTGATGGTGGCCATTGGAGAGTCAGTAAAAACAGCAGGGGGAAGAAGGGAATGTAGATGGCATTAGAAGAAGCAACATTAGAAGCACCAGAAACTGCACCTCAGTCATCAGGCCTGCTTATCCTTGTCCAAACATCAGTGCTGCCAGATATTATTCCCAAGAAGGGTTGAAGAACTTAAGGGCTTTGAGGAAACTCAGCCAACAGTGGTGGTACATATGCCAGTTTTGACAACAGCCTACCTGTCACTGTGGTATTTCTCAGAATCACAGAGATGAGGAGCAAGAAGTAAGACAACTGCAAAGATCTTGTGGTTCCAAGATCTTACATTTCCAAGATGAGTATTTTCCATAATAGGTATTAGACACATTGGGCAAAGTTGAGAGCAGAACTGTCCTGGGCACTACTAGGATACAGAAGGATGGTATGGGCCAGGAGTTTGGCCTATTGGTAGAGTGCTTGCCTAGCATGCACAGAGACCAGGGCTCGATTCCTTGGTACCACATACATACACACATGCACATACAAACACATATGTACACATGTATACACATACACATACATACAAAAGGCCGAAGTGGTGCTGTGGCTCAAGTGGTAGAGCTCTAGCCTTGAGAAAGCCCAAGGATAGTACTCAGGCCCAAATTTCAAGCCCCAGGACTGGCAAAAAAACAAAAAAACAAAAAACAAAAAGATGGATGTGTCAGAGACACTCTATTCAGTGGCTCTTACTATATATTTCACTGTCATGGAAATCAAATGAAAACAAGAAGGGAAAGCTGGATTATTAGTTCAGAACCATGGTCCAAAGCTTTTGCCTCTACACTCTATACCAGAAGGTAGGCAGAGTGAAATCATGCTCATAGACACAAGAGAACTGAATGCCATTTTGAGATGTGAGCAGGCTTGGTGTGAACTTGGACCCATATAGAAAAGATGGAGGGAAAAAAAAAAAAACCACTCATTATCACTGTTATAAGGAAGAGGGAGAGTACGTTGGCTTGGAAGAAAGATACCTCATGACCCAGTATTCTTCTGAGAAGCTTGAGATCAACGAGCTTGGAAACTGCCTAGACATGAGACAGGGCAATGAAAGAGGGTAGGGAACAAAGTGGGCCCATGGAGAAGGGCCCATTTTATACTTCTCCATTTTGCACAGGGACAACCCACCATGCATTCCTGAATGCTAATGTGAGACACAGTCTGAGCTTTCCTCTGAGAGCATTGCCTCTGAGAAGGGAAAGGAGTGGGAACCTGCATCATTTTGCGCTTCAGGCAGACTGCCTGCCAGCAATCACACCTCATGCTACAGAGTAAGTGGCTCTGTGATCTGCATGAAATGAAAGGGTGGCATATTTTTTTTCCAAGTTGAATAAAAATGTACTGTGTCAGTGTAAATATTCCTTCTCAGAATCCATACAGGGAAAACAGGTGAAATTTTTGTTCCAGTCTTGCATTCTGCATTAAGTAGGCAATTACAGGGTACAGTGTTCTGAACCAACACCAATGTTCATTTAAATTCAATGATCATACCTTGCAATTTCTCTCTATAAATGGTCCCCTGAGAGGTTGTAAGCCCTTTTCCAAATCACTTGGAAATTCTCAAAGTTGTAGCTAGGAATTGAAAGCCAGAATAACAGAGGTTTTGATTCATCTAAAGGAGCCAACATTCCTCTGCATGGCACTCCAGGCTTTTTCCAGTCTGATTCCAATAATCAGAGCCATGGTTTCTACACTTCCTGAGAGGAATGGTGAGAAAACCATGGCACAACTGCACAGCCTCAGCATGGAGCAATGGGAGACCAGAGAGCCAAAGTGTGAATCCCTGAGAAGACCTCAAGAGAAAAGGGAGGCAGTGAGGGAGGGAGATAAAGAAAACGAAGGAAGGTAGGAAAGAGAGACAGAAAAGACGAGTTTGCAAGGCCTTTATGCAAAAATCAAACAGCAGCACCTTCACAGTAATATCTGTGGTGACAGAAGAAAACAGGTAAAGTCTTTTCAGAGAAGGTCTTCAATAGAGTGGCTGGAAATCAGTAATTCATACTCCCCATCCCCAAAGCAGATATGCTAAGAGCCTGTGGAGCTTGGCAAGGACCAGTGGAAGAGCCAAGATAGTCAACATTGTAGATGGGGGTAGGGTGGGGATAGGAGTGGAGATGATGATGAATGAAAAGTCTAGGAGGCAAGTGTGAGGGCTCAAGAGTCATCCTTCAGGAATTTGTTTTTATGCTCAAAATGCAGATTGTGCCTTGCAATTACAACTAAGCCTTTATAAAAAAAATGGGAAAGGAATAGATTTTCAGTGCATGTATGTGTATATGGGGTTTAATTTTGCTTAGTCAATCTTATTGGTTATTTCCTAAATCCAGAATTGAAGATCTTCATTAAAAAAAAGAAAGAAAAAAGAAAAGAAAATAGGAAATGGGGCTTGGCTCAAAGATAGGGTAGTAGCCTTGAGTTGAAGGGCTCAGGGACAGTGCCCAGGCCAAGTTCAAGCCCCATGAGCCACCAGGAGAAGAAGACGAAGACGAAGACGAAGAAGAAGAAGAAGAAGGAGAAGGAGAAGGAGAAGGAGAAGGAGGAGAAGGAGAAGAAGGAGAAGGAGAAGAAAGAGAAGAAAGAGAAGGAGAAGGAGGAGAAGGAGGAGAAGGAGGAGAAGAAGGAGAAGGAGAAGAAGGAGAAGAAGAGGAGGAAGAGGAAGAAGAGGAAGAAGAAGAAGAAGAAGGAGAAGAAGGAGAAGAAGACTAAGATTTGAGGATCATGGTTCAGTCAGCCTGAACAGAAAAGCCTGTGAGACTATCTCTGTCTTTGTGAATTTCTTTTTGTATTTGTACTGAAGAGTTTAGATAAACACGATGTCCAAATTAAAACCAGTACAAATGAAGTTTATAAAGAAATAGTAATATAGGTGGTCAACATAATTAAAATAGTTACATGCATGGTAATTTCAAAATGAATCCTTCAAATTATATAAATGTGAAAAAGTTTAGGAAAAAACAAAACAAAAACAAAAACAAACAAACAAACAACAAAGCAACTAACCAGCATGACTTTAAAAGGATGATCTGCTCTCAATTCTGTGGCATAGAGAGGCACTCTCTTTGATTAATTCTTCCTGGGCTGCAGTTACTTAGGCAAGTTATCCCAATCATGTATTATAAAATGTAATTTCACTGCATTGTCCTTTGTGTACCATTGGGCCTGGGCATGTAGAAAAATCCAGACATAAAGAAAGGAAAAACTGTATTTGACTACAGAGAATAGGAAAGGTGACATTTGAATTGTTCCTTGTTGAATAGATATGGTATGTGTTCGGCACCATCTATAAACAGACAACTTCATGAAAACATGAATAATATCAATGAGCTACATGTTTTCTGATAAAAACAAAGACTGTGAATTGGACTGTTCAGTTTTTTTCTATATTATCATTAATTATTATTATTATTATTATTATTATTATTATTGGTAGTAGGCTTTAAACTCAAGGCTTCACACTTTCTAGGCAGGTGCTCTAATACTTGAGTAATACTTTTAACCTATTATTATTTTTTAATTTGGTAAATTCAAGCTTAAATGACACATTGCATGAAAAAAAATGAATGTAGAGCATATTGGAGTCACAACAAGAAAGACCTGGAAGGGCATCACACCTGGGCTGAGAAGGCCACAGGGCCAACAAAAATATTCTTTTGTTTTGAAGAGCAAGTTAGATTTCTCTAATGGAAATTTAAGGGAAAATAAAGTCTTTATTATATGACATCACAAATTTTCAAATTTGTGAATTCAAATTTGGCAAAATGATTGACAAAATCATGACCATTCAAAACTAATTTCAAAAGGATGAACAAATATAATAGTGGCACCCACTAGACACTATGAGGAAAATGAACTGTGCATCTTGTAGGTGGGGATGGGAGGGAAAATCTGGGAGAGAGGCAGAGGAAAAGAGATAGGGTTCGCAAAGAATTATACTCATTATCCGATTCAGGTAACTATAACTCCTCTGTATATCAACCTTCCAATAACAATAAAAATAAAATAACTTGAACTAAATAAATAACTTTCATAGAATAAAGGCCTGGAATGGGGAGAAGTGCCCAAGGCTCAATTGATTTTTGTGTGGTTCCCATGACCTCTCACCTGCTTTTCCCTATTTACTTGATGGTGAAGTACCTACCTCATTTAGTCCATTCCGCTGGATGCACTATCCAGGTACATGGACCCTGGGCCCTTCGTTGCCTTCAGCAACCCTTTCTTTGTAAGTGTTGGAGTTTCCACCTGGACCAGTAATCATTTGACGAAGATGTTCTTTGTGATTGCACCAAAGGCAAAACTATAGATTTTCTTTTGTCTGGTTCCTGTATGCCACAGGATGCTGTCCCTTTCCCACTTTGTCTATGCTGCTGCTTTCCATATTTGTAGCTTCCTGTCTTCAGAGAGACTGGCTACCTCTAAGCCTGTTCAGGACAAAATCTACCAGTACTCTTTATAAAAAAAAATAAATCACCAAATACCATAAAGGAAAGGTTCCTCTAACTGAAACGAAAATAGAAATGCTTGGCCATTAGCAACAAAAAACAACAACAAAAAGGGTAGAAAGACTATATTATAAAACTGAACTCTGTACATTAACTCTTCCTTCCTCCCCCTCCCCCACTCAAAAATCGAGTCTTTGGCTTTGAAGAATGACATTAAAAAGTTAAGCAGTACTTACTCTTATTTAAAATGTCATTCTTGTTCAGGATAACTGTTAGACATTTAATACAGATAGATGAGCCACAGTGACTTTGTGAAGACAAAACTTCCCCCTGTACATCTTCTCTAAAAGCTTTTAAAACCACTCTGTCAGGAGCAATTTGATGGCATATCAATTGTATTTCTCCACAGAACCGCAGTACTGCATCTGACAAATGAACATCATAACCTGGTTGGGTAGGTGGGTAGGAGGATGTAGGGATAAGAAGTCCACCACATGGTATAAATGATTTTAACACAAAGCACTGCCAATAAAACAGGGGAGGAAATGCATTAGGCTTCTACAAGGGGCTCAGGTTGGCCATTAAATATTTCATAGAAGGAAAGCAAACATAGCACTCAACAGGACTTTGCTGAAAGGTAGGAATTCAGAGGCCTCTAAAAATGATTTATAAGTGGTCTTTTGTTGGAACATTTGTTAGGAAATTCCACAGGAGTTCACTGTAGCTATTGAGTTATTTTTACCTGATCTTAATGCCCCTCAAATAGGAACAGCCATACCAATGACAATGCCCACAGTCACTCACTATTTTTACCTTGAGCCTCTATCCCCACAGTGGTAATAATCTTTGTATTTGTAAACAAGGATATTCCCTTATTAATATTTTTAGAAATTTATTCTATTCTGAAAAGGTTAATTTTATGGTTAACCAACTTGGTAGTCCAAATCTAGAGTGAAGAGAAGAAAGACTGAACTTTTAAAAATTAAGTGCCAATCCATTTGTCTTGCAAAGACAAGGAAAATCACCAAGATAGAAGAAAATTTGGGTAATGAAACCCAATTTAATCCATGCCTGGGAGAGTCCACTGAGCCAACAGAGATTTAATTTTGTAATCAGCAGAAAGTTCTAGACTTTAGAGAAAAACATTCTTAGGAGTTACTGTCTTGTTTATTCGAAGAATATATGCATGAGTAAAACACCCACCCTGTAACTATGGAGCTTAATACAACAGCCATCATTTATCTGTTAACAGTTCTGCAATTTGGGCAAAACTCAGCAGGAGAAAGTCTGTGCACTAAGTGGCATTGGCTGGAGTCCAGGGCAATTGTGAGGTCCAAAATGGCCTCACACATATGGCAGCTGTTTGAGGGTCACTATTGGTTGGGAATCCAGCCAAAAGCCTTTCAGAGTACCCGACTTCATCTCTGCATTGCCTGTGGCCAAAGCAAGACAGCAGGATTCTGAGAGGAACTCTCCTGAAAATCTTTTAAAACTGGCTTTGAAATTTTGGTAGCATACTTCTGTCACTCTCTGTGGGCAAATACCAAAAGATTTAAGAAGGACTCCATTAGCCACTGGGGAAAGTGGTAAAGAAAAGCAGTCATCTTTAGTCCACTATATTAACCAAGACCAAGTAAAAGTGTATGAGTTACAAAAGTAGAATATTTCATGGGAAAATAATAAATAACTTTAACAAAGTGATGCATATATTAGATGTCCAGTGATAACTATTACGAATTTTTTTTATTGTTCTCTCATGGGGCTTGAACTTTGGGCCTGGGTGCTATCCCTGAGTTTTTCAGCTCAAGGTTACCACCCTACCTTTTGAGCCATAGCACCACCTCCATTTTTCTAGTGGTTAGTTGGAGATAAGAGTCATATGGTCTTTAGTACCTGGGATAGCTTTGAACCTTCATCCTCAGATCTCAACCTCCAGAGTAGCTAAGATTACAGGCGTGAGCACTGTGCCCGGCTACTACTACAAATCTTTACAAGAACTACCACAAAGAATATAGGCAAATGCACTCAGTACTTCTGGAATGCGCCTATATCCAAATGGCGAATGCTCTTTCATATACCTCAGAGCACGGGCACTCATTATATTCTTGAGAGGTCATGAGTCTTTAAGACATGCTATGTATTTCACAGAGAGGAGATCTTGATAGTTAATTGGAAATGGTGTGGAGGAAGCAGCATGGGTTTGAAATGAAAGCTTTTGAAACTTGCTGTGGCAAGTTTCCATAGTTGCTGACTATGGAAGTGATGGTGAAACCAATGAGTAGAGGAAACAAACCCAATAACTTGTCATGGGGAGGGGGGGCTCGCCCTCTGTCTCTCTCTGTCTCTGTCTCTCTCTCTCTCTCTCTGTCTCTGTCTTCCTCCCTCCTTCCCTCTCACAGAGTGTATGTGTGAGAAAGTGTGTGTGTATGTGTGTAAAATAGAGAGAGAGAAAGAGAGAATAGTTGGGTAAATGGAGGAAAGTGCTGTGCATATAGGTAAGAAGGACTTTCTAAGCAGATTTGAAGCCAGGAAATGTCTTGTGTCTCCTACAGCCTTGGAATATATAAATATACTTCCAGAATGCAGCAGTTTTAACCCAGATCCTTCATCTCTAACAGGTTTTTTTTAATTTTTTCATATAATTTTTATTGTAATTAATAGAAGGGCTACATTATATTCACCAGATAGAAGGTGGATTACTTCACATACATTGATACCCTTTCTCATGTCTTGGTCCCCATTTCCCTCCCTCACCCCTGCCCCTCATCTTTTTTTCCTCCCTTCACTATCTGATTTGTAATAACCAAATATGCATATATAAAATATATCAGATAACAAGATGAAATATTGTAACAATATGAGATAACCAAGGGACAGCAAAAGAGATGAGAGATAACATAGTACATTAAGGACAACAATCACTCGTTATAGGGCTTTTGTCTCTATATTCTGGAGATCCTTTCATTTAGCATCATTCTATATGGCCTGTGTATCTAGGTTTTGTTCTATTGTAAATCTCTGCTAGGAGAGCCCAAGGTTTCTACTGATTATGACAAATGAAGGTAACCATTGAGCCTATGTTCCTTTGAGTCTGGCTTACTTCACTTAATATGATTTTTTTCTAAGTCTTTCCATTTCCTTACAAATTGGTAGAGGTCGTTTTTTTCTGACAGCAGCATGAATTCCATTGTGTATAAATATCACATCTTATTGATCCACTCATCAACTGAGGGGCATCTGGGTTGGTTCTATATCTTTGCTATGGTAAATAGGGCTGCAATGAACATCGTTGTAACACAGGGTTTTTTTTATGTCAACATTTTGTCCTGCATGCATGCATACAACTTCAAGATTTCCTTCATTCCTGTTCTCATCTCTTTCAGAAGGGTAAGTTGACAGAGCAGTAGTCTTCAACCAAGAATGAATTTGCACCCTAGGAGACATTTTACAATGTCTAAAGATGATTGGGTCATCACAGCTGGGAGAATCACACTGCTACTGACACCTAATGGATAGAAACAAGTGATGCTACCACACATAGACTCCCATGACATACAGATATTCAGCCAAAAATGTCTACTATGTAGAGGAGAGAAAAACCTTGGTACAGTCTAGCTATTCTCTAATATTCAAGGGAAAGTGAACAAGTAACAATAATTCAGCCAGCGAAAACTGTAGTGAAGAAAAATATTCTAGTGTGATGGGTCAATCACAGAGAAGAAACAAACAAAGCTCAATTAATGAGTGAGACAGATGAAACAGATATAATATGAAACTCAAGCAAAATGACAAAATAAGGTAAGATTACGGTTTGAGGTGGGACAGGGGCAAGAATGTCAATACCATTCAGAGATTGTTCAATAACACTTTAGTAAGGCTCCAGGAAGAGTCATTAGTGAGAGGATCCAAAATTACACTGTTATAAAACAATACTATATTGATGAAAGTTGTATTTTTAAAATTTTTAGCTGCTATTTACTAGCAACTTTTCAATTTTGTAGTTCAAATCTGCACCCATGTTTTCAAAGTTTCATAAACTCATGAGTTCTATAGACCCTTTTTTTGTATTTGAAGGAGGAGGCTGTCTCTCAACAGACTGGGTCGCTTTATGGACATCTGTGATGCTTCCTCCTATAAATCTCATTAGAGATCCTTTGGCACTTGCAATAGCATGTTGTTGAATAACCTCTTACAATCGCATATTGTTGAATTTGTGTTATGTACCTTGTGGGCAGAGACCTAATCTGCTGAGGTAACTACACCACTGATTCATTTTATCTATATAAACCAAGATTGATTGTATATCTACAAGTATGAAACACTTTAGCCAGAACTAAGAAAAATACAAATGGTACCAAAAGAACAAAAATTTGAAGAGACAAATCATCAAATAGGACGAACATAGGGAACTAGCAGCCTTCCGAATTCTGACCTAATCTATTCAGCGTTAGTTGTGGGCAAAAGCCCTGATACTGAATTCTCCATTTGACTATTAATAACAACGAAACAAAGCCAGAGACGGGACTGCTTTAATAGTCACATCTTTAATGGCATCCTGTCAATACACTTTAAAATCTAAAGCCTCTCTCTCAAGCAAAATGGAAAGTAATGTTTTGACAAGTCATTTCCTGGGTCTTTGAAACTGATTTTTTCCACTCAAGTGTTTGGCAAAATAGAACTTCTCACTGTAATTATGTGATTCCTCCCCTACCCTCCCCCAAGCAGTTTCACATAACACACAGGTCTGCTTTAGCTTTGATGTTTCTACTTCTCTTTTCTAGTGCCTGCTGCTTTTTTGAAAGTTATATTTGAATACTTTATATATGATATATGATAGCACAAAATCTATATTCTAGCCTAAAATCACTCAAGGAGGCATTCACTTTGTTATGACAGAAAACTACAGTAAAGCTCTGAGGAAACTGCTATAACTCCAAGTCCATAGAACTCTTTTCCCATCCATTTAGCATTGGCACAAGGAAGGGAAGATGCGTGCTGTTGGAGAATGAAGCATGAACTATGGTGAATCTCGATGGGATTCTCGAGAGACCATCCAATGGCATTTGGCTATACTGGCCTCAGATGCTCACATGTATTGTGGAGGTTCTGGAACATACATAACTGCGCATGACATATTCTAGGACACTTGCAACTGTGAAACCAAATGTTTCTATCTCTTGACTCCACAGAGCCCCCTTCATTATGTCTTAATGTCTCTCACTTTCTACTTTTTCATCTGTTTTTAACAGTTCCATTTGCTAATGATTTGGAGAGCTTCCCAAGGCACCATCCAGTGTTCTCTTGATGGTAGATATCAGCTTACAGAAACAGATCCTCCTGGCAGATTATACTGCCTGCTCCAACCCATGTTACCTTGCCTGGGTTTGTGGCAAGGCTCAGAGGTTTCTTTCTCATAGATGGCTTTCCCCTTGTAGTTGATTTTCTTTAGCCTTTTACCCTCCTTTGAACCCCTTACTGACCAAAATATGATCCTCTATTTGCTAAACCTCTTTCTTGCTAATGGAAGAACTTTTTAATAATCTCTCCAAGGAAACTGAATAAGGTATCAAACTGTGGTGTCTTGGACGAAAGGATCAGCCACCCTTTGGGGCTTTCATGGTGGGAATTTTGTGAAGAGATAACTGTGAGCAGCTGTGGGATGTGACCGTGCTCAAAGATGGCTACCACTGCAGAGGCAGGCTTCTGCTTGTGGAACCCTACCAGCAGGCCCAGAGACATTTATACACTCACACCATGTCTCTTAAAATAGCAATAACAAGGAATGGTAGAGGCAAAGTAAAACCCAAACAAAAAAAATAATGAGAGAGCAGAGATAACAGAACAACATCCTTTATTCTCTCCAGGATCAGCTATTGCATAATTAAACTCAAATACCAATCTATGGCTATTTTTCATCAGGTGGCTTTTGACGGCTCCTTGCTATAAAGAAGTTTAGTGATTTTATTGAGTAAAAGGCAGTGGACTTGAGATGTTTGCATTCGCTGAGAGATAATTGCATTTAATGAAAGGTCCATCTATAGATGTGGGGAGGCAAGTGATAAATCTTCCTACAGAGTCTGTGGATTCCAGCTGATGAGTGGTTAGAAGATCAATTAATAATCATGATGAGAACAATACTTTTCACTTGCAATCTTCCTCAGGTTGCTCACAGCAACTTTATAAACATAAACATTCATCTTCCTGATCCTTCTAGGAGTTAAGAATTTGGTTGAATTATCCTAGACATGAAGTGTGGAAATTTTGCCTCAGGGAAGTGATTTCCACTCTACAAGTAAGGGAAAGAAGAGGGACACACACACACACACACACACACACACACACACACACACACACAAAGAGGTGCATACATCATGTATTCTGTATCAAAACTATTAATATTTGTTGACCTTTAATGAAAATATTAGCTAATAATTTTAATTCCAGGATTGGTGCTCAATGAAATGCTATACAAACATACACAGTCTCACTTAACCCCCTCATTTTACAAATGAGAAAAGTCAAAGATGAGGAAGATGAATACTGAGAAGACAGTTGCATGATGGAAGCAGGATATCAAATCAGAAAAAATAAAATCCAAAAGTTGTGCAATTGCTTTTTGTTTTCTCTTTGTCTCTCCCTTTGTCTCTGTCTCTATATCTTTGTATCTTTCTGTGTCTCACTCTTCTGTGCTGGGATAAAACCTACAGTTGCTCACATGCTTGGTAGTACTCTCCCACTGAGAAACCATTCTTTAGTTTTGTTTGTTTTTGAGAATCATTTTGTGCAGCACAGGCTGGTCACAAATTTCAGATTCTCAGGAAAATGCCTACAGAAAGCACACAGAAGTCCCTTTTCTCAAGGAGCTTAATGAAGGATGAGCTTGGTGCTAGGATTGATACTTGTAATTCTAGTTGCTCAGAAGACTGAAATTTGAGGATGATAGTTCAAACCGAGGCAGAAAAGTCACCAACATTTTACTCTAGCATAAAATTCTGGACCTGAGGCATAGCTCAAGTGGTTGAGCATCAGTCATGAGCAAAAAGGTGAGCAAAAATGCAAGCCCCTGAGTTCAAGCAGCAGAACTTGTGCATCTGGGCATGCATGTGATTGCTTACATATATCTGCACATGTATGTGCTTGTATGTACATGTGCACGCACATACAGTCGGTTCAATGAGTATAAGACAGGTACAATATTCACGATATTTACATGCCAGATACTGTTCTACATGGTTGATGTATAGTAAAACATGGAATCCTCAGAACAATTTGAATCAGGATGTGCTATTTTTTTAAATCTCCATTTAGCAAATAAGGTGAGGCACCATGTGAAGCTATTTCTTTTCTTTTTTCGCTTATGGTTTATCTTATGTTATTACTGTATCTGACTTTGGTACCTGGTATATTGTATATTGTTTATTTGGAACAGGGAAGTGAGGGGGATTAATGGGATGATTGGGAGGGGTGGGGGAAGAAAAACATGACAAGGAGTATCAATGCTCAAGTGATGTGTCCGCAACCTGATGAATGTAACTGTAACCCCTTTATTTATCACCCTGACAATAAAATACAATAATAAATAAATAAATATATGACAAAAAAGAAAGTGAGGCACAGAGAGGCTGTAATTGGGCAAAGATCAGCCTTCATCTTCAAGCAGTAGGACTTCAGTCCAAGTTATTAATCATGAAAACTTACTTTTTTTTTTCTTGTCAGTCTTTGGGCTTGGACTCTGGACCTTGACACTGTCCCTGAGCTCTTCAGCTCAAGGCTACTTGAGCAACAGTGTCACTTCTGGTCTTTTGG
Organism: Megascapheus bottae; assembly: GCF_031878675.1. Classification (NCBI taxonomy): domain Eukaryota; kingdom Metazoa; phylum Chordata; class Mammalia; order Rodentia; family Geomyidae; genus Megascapheus; species Megascapheus bottae. The sequence continues at coordinate 27,246,917 of NC_143515.1, forward strand.
TGGTTACTTGAAGAGTCCTATCGACTTTAGTGCCTGAACTAGCTTTGAACTGTGATCCTCAGATCTCAGCTAGGATTACAGGCATGAGACACCACACTTAGCTGAATATCTTATTTTTATGCTGCAGAATTCAGGTTTTTTTTTATTTTTTAGGTTGTAAAAACAGAAGGACTTTAAGCAAATAAGTTGTATAAATTCAGGTTCTTCTTAGGATACTTTATTAGTAGTAGAGTGATGGTGTTATTCACTCTTTGGTAGTATAAAATATGTATATGTTTTAATTATAGTTCAAAGGATTGAAAGCCTAGCCAGGATGATTGGTGAAATTCCATATGAATTTTTTTCTTTCTTCCTATTCTTTCTTCCTGTTCTTTCTTCATGTTCTTTCTTTCTTTCTTTCTTTCTTTCTTTCTTTCTTTCTTTCTTTCTTTCTCTTTCATTACTTCCTTTCCTTCCTTTCTTCTCCCTCCCTAATTTCCTTCCTTTCTTCTTTCCTTTTATGCAATATGTATTTCCCATACCTAATCCTCCCTTCCGTGAGGCTGGCACAAAATTGGGTTTGAAGTGACCATTTCCAACAGTGTGACCTGAGGTTCTAACAGCCATTGATTCCTCCATCCTACCAATTCATGCTGAAATGGAACACATACTCTCTTACAAAACAGTAGGACACATAGCAGGGCACTGTATCCACAGTACTTTGTTGTCCAATATTCTGGTATTGGAATGTGTGACTGGCCAAAAATAAACTGAGCTCCCAGTAGAAATGCCCTACTTAACTGGATGCTAGAGAACTTAGAGAGGGCCAAGGAAAGAGTCCCAGATATTCCAAAATCCCTCTGATGGAGAGCTATTGTATACAGTGCCCTATATTGGAGTATGAGTCAGTGTCTTAGCTTTTAAGTCCTGTCTCTCATTGCTCCCGAGCTCTCCCCTCTGTTCTCTCCTTAACAAACATCATATTGATTATTAATCATATTGATTAAGGAAACCAAAAGGTCTCATTCCTCAAGGCAATTTCCCATTGCCTGTTAGTCCAAAATCTGTTTCTCGGGAAATAGAAAAGATTTTAAAGATTATCATGTTCATTCATTTTTAAAATCCTACCAAAATGTCCCAATCAGTAATTTTGTTTCCTCTTTAACAGGGATCTCACAACTTCATGAAATAGCATCTTCTAGAACTCTAAGAATGTGTTGGTTAGCAATGAATCTGAGTGTGTGTGTGTGTGTGTGTGTGTGTGTTATAACTTGTTATGCATTGCTAATCATTTTCAAGCCCTGCTTATTCAACCATGTTTGATAGAAAAATATCAAATCACTACATATAGATATTGTCACTAACAAGCACTATGCTAACATAAAGGTCAGTTAATTAATATAGCATGAACATTTGTTTCAATAAACTTTTGTCCTGATATTTTTTTAAAGAGAAATATACAGTTTAGCTAGCAGTTTCAATGATCACTTGCTGAATTGCTATGCATTTGTGGTAAGGCAGAGCAAAGGCTTCTTACCTCAAAGAATCTAGGAAGCAGAGTAAGAAAAAGAAATAGAGATCCCAATATTTCCTAATATGGCTTTCCCTCAGTGATTTACTTCCACAAATGAGACCCCACATCTCCTGAAGTTTCCATATTTCTCAACAGTTGGGGACAAAGCCAAAAGCACATGAGCCCTTCACCATAAGGGTGGGTGGAAAAGAAGAGGTGTATGTCAAGTCATAATTCAATTACCTAGCACTTCCTTTCTGGCAAACTCAGAGCTCTTATCCCTCAATAAGACTCAGTATAGAACAAGAGAAGCCCTTTCTTACACCCTTGGGCTAAAAGGAGTGTCTCAAAATACCTGCATTTGCTTTCATCAGATAACAAATCAGATGATCTATAATTCCTTATTGGCTTCTTTTTTCTCTGTAAACTATAAACTTCTCAAGGACAAGGAACATGTCTTATTTCTCTAAAACTCCAGCAGCTGGCACAATTCCTTGTCACCACAGGTACTCCATATTTTATATGCTTAGAGAACATGACTGATGTATGGCTTTTCAGGACAGACGGCTTGCTACTACAAGCAGAAAAGTAAATGTGCTATGAGGAAAAGAAGAATTGAAGAAGCCACCTGTATGCGACAGAACTAATGTGTCACCATTTCACATGTGCCTCTCTTTTTCTGATATACAGTACAGAGAAGAGGTTGAGCAAAAGTAAGAAAGATAATTATACCAGACTTCACTGACACTAAAATGGTAGCTATGCTAATAAATATATGTGACTAATGACACTATAATATATAGGGTAAGGAAAAATAAATAAGAAAGGCAAAGGGAGCATTGGTCTCATGTTTTGCAGAGATCAAGAAGTACTGAAATCAAAACATCACCAAAGAAGGGAATTGAAACTAATATAAAAAAGGGAAAATGTCCACAATAGCTAGTTCACTGAGGGAAAAAAAAAACAATGAGGTGGAAACAGACACAAAGGTCGTAAGGATGAGGGCATTGGAAAAATTACACAAGATCTCAGATTTGGAGACAGACAAGAAAGGGAAATTGACTATTCTGCACTGGTTGAGTTTCTTTTCTTCAGTGGGTAGCAAGAAGTATCACTGTGGAAGTGAAAAGAAGACCTGACTAAACAGCATAACTTAGTGTCTTCATTTGGACTTCTAGGATATCTGCTCTGTGAGAAATAAATGTATGTTTTCATAAGTTACCCAGTCTCAGGTATTTTGTTATAGCAGAAATATGGATTGAGACGGGACCTTACAAGTCCTGGAGTCTAAGCCTTCATTTTACAAATGAGATAATAAGGACCAGAGGTTAAACATTTTAACTAAGTTACATATCCAGGTGTTGGCAATGTTCTCAAATACTGGGCAATTACAAATATTCTTGTTTCTTTTCCAGGTCAGTGTTTGGAGAACAGCCATTTATGGAGCTCTGACATTTCCCATGTACTCCATAATGGTGAGCTCATTGAAATGTTTCAACTATCATACAGAGACCCAAGGAACAATGTCACATAGTAGAACCCACAACCCATTTGTGCAGTGTTCCATGTGGACAACTGAAGGGTTTAGATGTGTAATCTAGAGGATTCTCTCTCAAAATCTTCCTTCTTAACTCTTTTTCCTTTTAACCAGGTCAAAGTACCTAAAAACAGAATATCATCTCTAGAGCCAGCCTCCCACCTCTGGATTCCTGAGGAGAACATAAAAGAAAGGGTGAGTTTTGAAGGCAATGTACAATGCCCAAAGCTTTGAACTAAGATTATACCTATTCTATGAATCCATGTGATTGGTAAGGCAGAAGGCTCTATGGATGCTTCTGAAGGCTCGACTGAAAATCCCTGAAGGACAAGAGTGCAGCACTAAGTTCTATAAGTGACACATTATAGGAGGTCAATGGCCAGATATTAAACTGGATAGTTCCCAAATGCTGGCTTGAAGTGAGAATAGTTTTGCAGGTAATTTTCCCCTGGACAAGAGCAAAAGTATACAGTGATTCTGTGCAGTAGCCTGAAAGATAGGAAACCCAGATAAGTCAAAGATAGGAGACCCAACTCCTCTATCCATGTCTTTGTCAGAGCAGGTTCCTGTGCATATCTCGATAGACTGCTTATAAAGTGAAACTGTGATTTGGAATTGTTCATGAAAAAATATTTGAGAGAGAGAAGGTGACTTCATCACCTATCCAATGTTCTCCTTGCTTTACTTCTATGCTGGTAACTAAGCTTTTGATCTGTTTTTTAAAGCCTCTGACATCTGTCTCTTTGGTCAGTTTCCAATTATCAGACCTTCTTGTTGAAATTCATGGTTTCTTGGACACTTGAAGTAATAAGTATTGTCCCTGCTGGCTTGGATCCTGGTTCAAACTCCTTATAATCTATGAACTGCCATGCCTCATCCGGAACCCCATAGCACACCACAAATCATCATGCTATCTATGAAACCCTTCCAAGCTCTTTAAAAGCAGAGCATTATATTTAACTTTCTGTGCCTGTAGAAATAAGTGATAGAGGGAAAGAGAAAAAATATGCAGATCACACTTCAATAAATATGGAACACTGCACCTGGCATCTATCTAAAAAAATAATACCTACACTGTGAGAACAGTAATAACACCACCATAACAATAACATTGTCAGATTGCAAGAAACCAAGATGTTTTGAATTGTGTTATAATTAGAAAGCAGATAAACAAATAGGAACATCATTTATTCATTAAAACTGTGCAAATGGAAAATCTACTTAATTAATTTCTTTGTACAATGTCTGTAAACTCCTTCAGGGAGGAAATTCGAGGAACAATTTCAGGCCCAGAGAAAATGACACAAACATGGTTTCAAAGGCCAATTGGATAGGTAAGTCAGTAGTGGTTGCTTTAGTGGTATGAATGCTCTTTTGAATGTGATAATGAAGAGAGAAGACTGGCCTCTTAAATGGAATGTTACCTTCATTCTATTTATCTTGTGCACCTGAATAGTATCCCCTTCCTCTCGAGCTGCTCTCAAAAGTGAGGTCTCAGGGTGTAATGTTGGGAGCTGGAGTTGATTAAGGGACTTTTTGAAAAACCCTTCCAAAATTTAAAAGCTAATCATTAACTAATGTCACAGCTACCATGGTAATCATATACCAAACCAGGATTTGGAGAAGGGTCAACAGTTAGCACACTTACATAGCAACCATCAATCAGCTTACTTTCCATAGCTCTTATCCCTGCCCTCTCCTGTTGTCTCCAGTCATAAGTCTCTTGCCTTACATACCACAACATACAGTTCTATTCTAGCACGCCATGTCTTCATTTCTTTGTCATCTTAAACCAAATCCTTTATCAGAGTTTGTGATATGATAGTGTGATTAAACTACAGATGCTTGCATAAGGAATGAATATCCTTTTGATTCTTGTAGTTAGCTCTTCCAACACTCTAAATTAATAATAACAATAATGTCAATTATTTGTTGAGCACTTTAAACTAGTTATTTTCAAGTACTCTGTATGCACTACCTCCTTTAACCCGGACAATTTAATGAGCAGGCATTATTTGTATTATTCACATCTTATCAACAAACAGACAGGGTTGCACAGTTGATTAGCTTAATCAAATATTAAATATTCAGTGAGTATAGTGTGTCATAAACCTAATGTTCTATTCCTTTTCATTTCTTCTTTTTTGTTAGTGAGCATTTGTGTTCAAGATTTTAATTTGCTCTGTTGGCTTATATAGGAAAAAAATTTGTGGTTCAGTAGAAAACAACCTATGGTTCCAGAGGACAGCCTTTAAGGTTATCTAATGCTAATAGAACAGGAGCTATTTTAAAACTCTGAAAATTGTAGATGAATTAAAAATAGAGTAAAATAATTTTTGTGTACACATGACAAGATGTTTTCTGTCCAGTGTAAACTACATAATTTTATTATTTCTAATGGCGGTATAAAATTCCACATTTTTTCATCCACTCATTTACTGTAGCAATTTATATTGGAAAAATGTAAATATTGAAGAGAAAAAATACTATAAAACATAGGTTCCAAATCAAAATTAATGTCTATTAATATATGTTTGACCCTTTCTGTCCATGGACTCATTACTCAACCAAGCACAGATAAAAGATTTGGGAAAAGAAATCTCTACTGGTAATGTACAGGCATTTCCTTTATCATTTATAAGTACTATAGTACAACAACTTGTTACATAAGTTTATATTGCATTATGCATTATAATTAATTTAGAGATGATTTAAAGTAGATTTAAACTAGGAAACCAGGACATGTCTGCAATCTCTGAGTGCTTGGGGGCCAAGGCAGAGGGTGAGTTAGAAACCAATGTGAGTTATTAGTGAGATCTTTCCTCAACATAAAACAAAAAGTAAGTGTACAGGAATACACATCCATATGTTTGAACATGTAGGGAACTTAGTATTCATATGGGTCCTATAACCAATCCATAGATACTGAGGGGTGACTGATTTATTTTATAGAAGTCCTATTTGACTGTATTCTTGGTTCCTTCTTTCGTCCCACATTTAGATAGCTGTCATCATGTGTTGACTGTCTTATCTTTCATTTAATCTTTTATTTTTTTACTTTTATAGACACGGGTTACATTTATACAGCATTTATCTCTTTACCTGACTTTTTTCTTTGACTAGACTCGTATGGCAAATAGTATTCAAGAAGAATAGGAGACATATTTTCAACTCAGACTCCTGGAGCAAGAGTTATAGCTCGTTATTTTCCATCCATTTAAGAAAAATTGTTAGACTATGTGACAGACTCAAGGATGAGAATGACCTCAGAGTTATTCAGTTTATAGAAATAAAAAGTCTAACTAAATTAAATATACTCTAGGATATGGAAACAAGAGGTTGATCTTGTGTGATTGTTGTTCTTAATGTACTATGTTATTTCTCTTTCCTTATTTTTGCCTTTATGCTTAATCTCATGTAGTTACTGTATCGGACTTTGTTTCCACGTACATTGTATATATGCTTATTTGTTTATTTGAAATAGGGAAGGGAAGGGGAAACAAGATGATTGGGAATTGGGAAGGGGTGGAAAATGGGGACAAAAACATGAGAAGGGGTATCGATGTGCAAGAAGTAATGCACCTACTACCTGACAAATGTATCTGTAACCTCTCTATATATTATCCCGAAAATAACATTTAAAAAAGCAAAAAAAAGAGAAATTTCAAATAGTTAATTATGTGTACAATCTAATCGAACTATACCTTTTAAACTGTTTTGCATGTCTTCAAGTGGCTGATTTTTAATGTTTATGTTTATTTTATTTAATGGCTATTTTAATAGACATAAGCTTTCCTAGGAATTATAGTCAGCAAAGTGTAACTAGACCATGGAATGTAGAAATTCTGAGTAGGGAGAACGGCTTCTAGGCTCCCTCAGCAAGCCCTGTGGCATCCTCTGGTCTGTTTAGCTCTCAGTTCTCTCCTCATGTTAATCACTTAGGAATTCCTTTTTCATCCATTGAAAATGGATCTCCAATTTATCTCAGAACCTTAAGTACTTTGTGTGCCATGTACATACATGTATTTAGATCTCAGTTCTGTCTCCAGAATGAGTTTATTGAAGGAAAGCATCATATTATGATCTCAAAATCCCCAACACCCAGCACAGTACCTAGGCTATCAGAGGCATTTTTCCATTAGAGATGTTCATTGGATGACTAGAAAAATAGTATTGGAGTGACCAGGCTGATCCAGGTTCTCATGGAAGCTCTGCCTTTTACCAGTGATGTGACTTTAAACAAGGATCACTTACAAAATGAAGGAGTTTTTAAATAGTAGTTTCATCACAGGGTTATGGAGAGATTGACCTGATACTAACTGATCACAGATGGCATAGTACCTGTCTTGTACCAAAAAAAAAAAACAATTAACAATTATGATTGGCATCTAGAGTAGTTAGAGAATGCTGACCTACATGTGTGACAAAGCCAATGGTAGAAAGCCTGACTTATAATGGGCGGAATGGGCACTAGGGGTGCAGAGATGCCAGCATGAGACTGAGGAGTATTGAGTTGAATGTTTCAATAATACCTATGGTGATCATAGGGGTGGCCTACTTAGAAATTCCTTCAACACAACCTGCTCTGAAGATCATAGTCCAGTGACAGTGTAAATCTCCATCCCTTTTAAGCCCCTGGGGCATTTACAGATCCTATAGAGAATGGTAGAGATAATGCAGACAGGTCATTCCTGCTCAGTGCAGGTCTGCTGAAGGAACATTTTCAGGATCTGCAAATCAGTCTAGGTGAGAGAGCTTCTTAGTACTGCATTACAATTCAAGACTGTTCCTACTTCTTCTTATCCATACACAGAGAGTAAACTTACTTTGTGCTCAGTTGTTTTTCCAACTTTATCTACTTCTTATTTTTATCATTCACAGATACATCTCCCTAAATCTCTCAGAAATTTAACCCTGTCTTGGTACTTACTTCTGAGCTGAACTGGTAAGACCTAAATGAAATTTTACATTGTTTTGGATATAAAGATCACATGGTGTGTTTTGTCACACAGAGAATGTAGTCAAAAGTCCAATGCGTATCATATGAAATTAAGATGAATGAGGGAAGGTGAGAGTTGGGGAGGTGGGACAGAATACTGAAAGGTATGACATTCATCAAAGTATATTGTGTTCATAAACAGCTTTATTAAATGGTAACTCATTTGTGCAACTAAAGACAATAAAACACAAAAAAGAGAAAAAGAATAAAAGATCCTCTAATTCATGAATTGCATGAAAGGAAGTTGACACATGTGATTCCTTTTTGAATAGCTTTTAGGGGACTTTCTCCTCTATTTGAGAATGGCCTAACAGTGACTCTGTGTGGAAGATGAATCCACATATGTATCATCATGAGAGCTCCAGAAGCCTCTTCTGGAGTCACACAGATGGAACAGATAAAATACAAAAGAGATAGCCTGAGGATCGTCTGAGCTTTAAAAAGAATGATGGACAAAAACTATTTGTACATTGCATGCATTGTTTGAACTATTGCTTGGACTTCTGAGCTTTGTGGGGTTTTTGACATCATTTTTCTGCAATATTTTTGGTATTTAGAGTTGGCTGCAAGTTATACTATCCATGCATACAACTTTAAATTTGGTCCATTATTCTTCTATGTCTTCATTTACACTGCTTTCAAAAATCCATAAGTGGAAAAGAAGGCAGATGTGATTATTCTACTTTTGTTCTTTGGATAGCTGGACCCCAGAGATGCGAGAGACTAGAGTAAGCTTACAGAAGCTCGTTCTATCAATCCTCATGCAGCCCTGAACCAAGCTGACTCCTAGTGCTGAGTGCCTTTTGCTGTAGCAAGCTGAGCATCTTCTAATACTGGTCACTCAAATGAGCAGACACACAGTTGGAATGATTGCAGTTAAATCTCTTTCTTCTATTTAGAACACCAGGCTTCTGTATGTACAACTTGATTGATTCTGCCTTTTCATTGTCCAACACATTTCAAACTCAACTCTGAAGTCTGCTAATGGCAGATACTTAGAGATTTAATTTTTTTTTCTGTATCTGTCTAAATTTCTTCCTTCTCCTGAAAACTTATCTTCATGTTTATTGTCCCAGGAAGAATCTAGCTACTCTCATTAGTTTATTTATTTTTTATCAAAACCACTGAGCATAGAGCTATAATGATTATCTGATTCCAAAAGTTTGCAAACTTATATCATTGAATATAATTGATATTTTGAGAAATGTACTACTTTAATGATTTCTGACCAAGAATTGTCTCCACAGTGATAGTACTAAGCCAATAATTGCTGTCCTCTCATCTACCAATAAAAATGTCCCTCTCTTAGGTGAATGATCCCTGTGAATCTTCCAATACTTGATGGTCCAGAGTTTCTGAGAGTTGCATTTTAGTAATGGTCAACATGACACAATTTTAAAAGTGCTCAAGCTGGGCACTGGTGGCTGAAGATGGTAACTTTTGCTATTCAAAAGTCTAAGATCTGGTACCGGGAGTTTGGCCTAGTGGTAGAGTGCTTGCCTAGTACGCACAAAGGATGATTCCTCTGTACCACATACATAAAAAAAAGCCAGAAGTGATGCTGAGGCTCACGTGGTAGAGCTCTAGCCTTGAAAAAGCCCAAAGACACTGCTCCGGCCCTGAGCTCAAGCCCAGGACCGGCAAAAAAAAAAAAAAAAAGTCTAAGATCTGAAGATCACAGTTCAAAGCCAGCCTGGGTAGGAAAGTCAGTAAGACTTAAGACTCTTATCTCCAATTAATTACAAAAACAAAAGCACCACAAGTAGAGCTGTAGCTCCAGTGGTAGAGTATTAGCCAGGAAATAAAAACAAAAAAACAAAAATAAAAACAAAAATAAAAGCCTCAAAGGCAATACCTAAGGCTCTGATTTCAAGTCCCAGGACTGGCACACACACACACACACACACACACACACACACACACACACACACACACAATCAATCAACCAATCACGTAAGTATGATAAACATCTCAACAGTTCATTTGGTAAAATAGTTCCTTGATTTTATTATCTACTCTTCATGAAGGAAGAAGGGGATCAAGGAATGGTATTAATTTTTTAAAAACTTGTTCTGAATTCCTTCCAAGTAACTATTCATGTCCATAAGTTTGACTGTGATCCAGCTTTGGTTACACATCTGGCCTCATTGATTTCTATGTCTCTCATGCTCACTATTCAGAAGGTAGGACCAATCATTTTGCAAGTATTTGTCACTCAGTTATGTTAGCCACTTTATCATCTCTGGATGTCTCTTATTCTGTCTCCAAGATAAGGTATTTAGTTACAAACTTATATGCAGCTAAGACTTAACATCCTGTTATTTTCAGATTTCTAACAGATGCTAAAAAATTTCTTGACCTATGGTGACAGTTATGAAACTGATTTTGGGGGACACATACATTTGTTAGCATCCTAATTGTAATGTACACAACCATTTACCGGGTTAGCTTGCAAGATCAGACTTGGCAAAAAAAACTCAGTTTTTTTTTCCCACAAATGTTTCCTAGCTTTGTCAAAGAGGCCACGGAAAACAGTGCTGATGAATCATACCAACAGCCCACACTTCTGATCAAGAGCCAGATCTAAAGAAGAGACAAACAGATCCCCATTCCTTCTTGTTCTTCTCAACTTCAATATTTCTTAAGATTTCTTAAGCAATCTTTAAGATTGCTTGAGTAAGATTGCTTGGCTGCTTTCTCCAGTCTAACACCCAGGGAAAAAGGTGGGAGAACTTGAGATGACAGACTAGAAAAGTTGGGAAAGTCTGTGAGCAAGCAAGGCAGAAGAGATGAAAGATCCTAAAAAGGAGAAAAAGGGGGGTTGGAAAAGTGTAAGAGAGGGAAGGAAGAGAGTACAGTATGAGAAAGAATGAGAAGAGAGAATTGCAGGCAAAGGACCCAAGACTAGGAGCCAAGAGAAGGAGTTATAACCTCAAGATCCTTGTCAACTTTTGCCTTAATCAAACCTATCAAAAAGATCATTAGGGAAAAGGAGAAAATGCAAGAGAAATAGTGTTTTAAAATAATCCTAAGGCAAGGCTATATCGTTCATGTAACCACCTAATCTCACATTCATGAAATGTTAAACTCATAATATTGATTTACATTTGAGTTTAGCTTTGAACTTTTACAAAGTTTACACTCTTGCTTCAGTTTTTTTTTTCAGGGAAAGAAAAGGAGATAAGTAGGCGACAAGGAAGTTGCAGATTGAGGACAACTCTCTACAAGGGAAAAGTCTTCCTTTTCATATGAGAAATTTCTGTATTAGCTAAGACAAAGGGAACTGATATGTATAAATGGATCACTGAGGACAGTTATGGGACTAAGAACTTTGCAATCTCTATTGCTTTTATTTTTTACAAAAGTGAGATGCCTTGGTATTTTCACTTTGCAGGTATATAATGTCTGCCATCTATCAGTCATATGTGGTATTAAGGCTCTGTGCCTTAATAATTTTTCCATATCACAAACATTTCTTTTGTGTCAGGTGGCAAAGCTCAAGGATGGAGCATACAACATTAAGAACTAGTTTGAAGAAAACCAGAAAGATATCTCCAATTTCAGCAGTGTGCACAAAAGAAGAAATGGCCAGTGAAATTTATTGCACATGCCAACTCCCAACTGAAGTCAATTTTCTGAATGGCTTCAATGAAAAATAGACTATCATCAACTGGAACTAGTACAGGGAAACCATGTTGTTCAGAGAATAGCACTTGGTCTGTGCACAGGGTATCTGAGGCTGTATACATGCTTTTGTGTTTCATCTGAAATAAGCCCAGTGTCCAGTTTCACGAATTACTAATGGTTTACTGGGCTATGCAATGGCTTAGTGAAACTGATTGTCCATACTTAAGACCTATCTATGTCTTCAATTAAATCTTTGCAGGATAGATAGCCTTGTCTTTGTCATCTTTATTATGGCACACCAGAGACATTATCAGTGCTGCTCAGACTCCATCTGCTTCGGTTCAGTAGAGTTAGTAGAAAACTGAGAACTAGTGACTAGGACTTAGCCCAGACCTGTCACCCTGAATGACACACAGAAACTCACATCACTCCTGACAATTCAGCTCGCTCTGTTGGAAAAATGTCATTTGGGCTAAATGACACCACGTAAAATTCTAAAATCCTGATATCCTAGATTTGCGACACTTCAATCATTTCAAGCAAATCTTGAACTTGGTTCTCATCCAAGCTGGTTCACTGATGTTCTTTCCAAAAAGCATTTTGTCAAATGTGTGAAAGAGTACTGGTATTATCTTCATAGCTTGCAAATCAGCACTGATTGCCCCTTGAACAGGCCATGCTAATTTTCACCTCTGCCCTGGCTACTGCTCAGTGATTCGCACTGCCTTTTGCTTTCCAAGTCTGTTCATTCTCCTGCCCATCTTCTTCCACAGAGCTACCAGTGACCTTGACATGCTTCTAATCCTGTCTTGCTGATGTCAAAAGTTTGAAGGTTTTTTTTTTTTAAGAAATTACAAAAGTCGCATATTTATCAAAACAAGGAAAGGGGTAGGGTGGAAGTGTCAGTCAATATAAGACAATGCCTAATACATATCAGTATGTGCTTGAAAAGTCATGAGGTGATTAGTTCATTCAGACTCTGTCTCTGCCAATCTCTCTCTCCCTCTCTGTGTATGTTTGTGTGCACACCTGTACTTGAACTCAGGGCCTAGGCACTGTCCCTGTCTTTGGATCAAGGCTATTTGAGTCACAATTTCACTCCCAGTTTTTTTTTTTAGTAGTAATTTATTGGAAATATAGTTCTCATGGACTTTCCTCACTGACCTTACCTTCTGAGTAGCTAGGATTACAGGCATTAGCCACCAGCTCCTGACAAGAATTGGGTTGCTGAGAACTTTGGATAGGAAAGAAAAGAACAATGTCTTCAGATAGACATGTGTCTCCATACTAAATATGGAGAAGTACATAGTATGTTATGGAAAAATGGAAAGGTGCTTTACAATGGAGTATTATATGAAAAACATAGTATTAAGTATAGCAACTCATATTTTGGTCTATATTCTTGACTTCATTTGGGGGTCAGGCATTTGAGAAATTCTCTTAAAGCCTCTGCTCCTTGTGTTTTTCATGGGTTAAATAGGAATTAAAAACTGTGTTTAGATTGTGATGAGGTTTCCCTGAGACAGGTCTAGTCCTAGACTGTAACTATAGGCCGAAGATGGTGCCTGGGACTGAATGTCCTGGACAAAATTGAAAATGTCAGGCTGAGAAACAGAGAAACAAGATCTAAACATAGGTCTAGGATATAGAGGTCAAAAAGAAACATGACATTTTACCAACTCTTCTCTCGGTGATCTGTTTTCTGACAAGGGCAGGGACTTTTCTTCATAGTGCAGCTTGTTCTAAATCAAAACCTAGAACAGGAGAACTTGTAAAAAAACACCAAGCCTGCTTTGTTCCCCTTCCAGCCTGAATCAAACCATCGACTTCAGAGTGTAAAGATGATTAGTCACGGCTGCACGAAGCTGTGTCTTGGTCAGGATTCAAATACAAATGAATGTTACAAGCCAGGGTGTCAGTTTGCCTGTTTTAAGACCTCAGTTCAACTAATTGGCCTATGAAGTCTTTGCTGCCTGTATGTTTATTATTTTTTTTTATTTAGCTACAGTAATGATGATCTGTCTACCATCTCAAGTTCCCTGGTGCTGTTAGACCTGGGAAATATAATGAAAGAGGGATGCAATAACATCCAAGGGAAATCCAATTTTGACATCTCTAGGTGATTATTTCAAAAGTGGATGTTTCACTGTCTGGCTTCAAAGCCCTTTTCAAGGCCTATTTTGAGGACTTTTGTCATAAAAATAGGAAGTGAAGCAGTGCAAAGGTACTATGTACTGAACAAGAAATGAGTGAAATTAGAGTATCCATTGTTCACTAACACTTTGTAGATATCCAGAGGTACTAGTTTAGTCCAGAAAGGCTCAGACAAGATTCCAGAAAATTCCTATTGAGTTTCATGCTTTCTTAATGACATTATGTCTTCTTTCAAGTTCTTCATGGATGATTTTCTACACCTCTAATAATTTATATGCTATCCTTCATATACAAGGATAAATTTGAGTTGTATTTCCTTGGCCTTTCATTGCTTCTGTGGCTCATAATAACAGGGTTGTTTTTTTTTTTTCAGTCCTGGGCTTGGGCTCAGGGCCTGAGCACTGTCCCTGGATTTTCTCAAGGCTAGGGCTCTACCACTTGATCCACAGCACCACTTCTGGCTTTTTGCTATGTATGAGGTACTGAGGAATTGAACCCAGGTCTTCGTGCATGCTAGGCAAGCACTCTACCACTAGACCAAACTCCCAGCCCTTTGTTTTTGTTTTTGTTTTGTTTTTGCAACATATCCTGACCCATATTGTTCAGGCCTGCTTTATTTCCTGCAACTTATAGGTAAAATGTAGGTCCTTCATAACCTGAGGAAAATAAGAAAAGAAAGCAAGGCCTGAGGCTGAGGAGAACCTCAACAGCAGGCTCCCTCACATAAAGGTGAAATGAAATTGCAGGCAGTGAATAAGCAGAAATGAGGAAACAGTTATGACTCAGGTTTCTCTCATACTGAAAGAGATCAAGCCAAACTTGTCCTTAGAGATGGCATAATGGAAACTGTTCTATTGGAAGCTGATTAGATTTCATTTAATTTTCATAGGCTAATTTTAGAGCTTTGTCTTTCTAGATGATAGAAAAGGCTACTGGGTAATATAAATGACTCTAGGGTCTGCTAAGAAAAACAACAAAAATGCTACCATTGCCTCCAACTACCAATTATTGTTTGTGTTACTATTTCATTTCATTATATGCTGAACCAGGGCAAAAACTACATCATCTTCTCATACTCACGTACATGCATACATATGCTCACACTATTCTTTTCCGGATCAAATATTGAAGTCTTTACTAAAAGGCCAGGGGCTGCTTGGTGGACACAAGTCTCAAAGACCAGCAGGCAGAAAACATTCTTAATATAGTTAGGTAGCAGGCCAGAGAGGAAAAAAACAACAAATATAACACCAACAATTCAGCTCGCCATAGGAGCTGAATTGTGATGCTATGATGACCAGAGAACATCCAAGAGACAGGACAGAGGATGCAAACATGGAGACACATGGCATGCCATCATTCACACGCTCCTATACGGATATCATCCTGTCTATAGTAGAACTATATCTGCAGAAAATTAATTCATTAAGGTTGAACTGTATCCACAACCCTCAGCCATGCTTTTTCCATAGCTGCAAGACATGGGTACAAAACCAATATTGATAATAAGTAGCTGAAGCCAAGAAATTGCTGAGGCCAAGAAACGGAAAGCACCTGCCAGAGAAATTTCTCAGTCACACCACAATAAGGGTTTTTTTTTAAATATAACTTATATAGCATTATTATCACCACTCATCTTTCCTAGGGCTATGTCTGATCTTCCTAATGGATGATATTCTTGATGGTTTTCTAGGGAAATAGCCAAGCCTTTTACTTTCTGGTTTCACAGGTAGACCGTATAATGAATATTCAGAAACTAACCACAGGTTTATTCATCCTGGTGATATTTTTTCTCTCTTGAGTTAGGCCATTTATCTTCCTTAGAGGTTCTCTTTGAAAAATGAAACTTGGGTATGAAACCATAACTTCTCTGTATATTGCATTTTAAGAAGAATTTAAAATAAAAGAAAACTGAAACGGTGGTCAAGAAGAAATATATCATGAAAAGTTGATGGCCGTACTTTGCCCAGTGCTCTGGAGACCATGAGATGTCAGTAGAATACAGTGGACAAGAGTGCCTTTATATTCAACTTGAGCTAGAAATCTTAGAATTCTTTCAATACTTCAATGCTTCTAAGTCTGCTATCATGGAAAACTACATTTACATATCAGTTTGTGGTTATTGCTACATGATTCTACTAGAAATTAATAATAATCCTTTAAATTTATGTAGTACCACATTATTTCACTTCTCAAAAACTATGCAAAATGGATGAAAGACTATTACTGAATTTTTTCCTACTACATATATGTTTAATTTAAGATGGTATGTGAATTGTGCATGGTGACAAAACAAATAAGGGTTAGAGTTGAAATTAGAATACAAGTCTAAGGCTAGACCATTGCTTTTATCTGCATCTTAGGAGCTTGCTATTTTCAT
Source organism: Megascapheus bottae (assembly GCF_031878675.1). Lineage (NCBI taxonomy): Eukaryota > Metazoa > Chordata > Mammalia > Rodentia > Geomyidae > Megascapheus > Megascapheus bottae. The sequence goes on from NC_143515.1 coordinate 27,263,106, forward strand.
GTGGGAGACGAAACCTTCCTTAAAGTAGCTTTTGAAGTAGAGTCTACCTTTTAAACTAAATCAGCTTTAAAGTGGTTTTCCTCAGCACTTTCTAAAAACCAAAGCCATGCCTTTTAGATCTTCAGATGCCTTAGAGAATAGAATGCCTTCATTAACCATGTTGGACCATGTGGAAAAAATCCCAAGCTGGCACTTGATTCCAAATGTATACTCAACTTACTTATTAGTTTTATCCAAAATGCCCATCATTGAAGCACCTGGGACATAACTGTTCCAAGGCAATTAAACCAAATGTCAGCAGTTTCTATCTGAACCAACCATTCTACCAATCAATTGCAAACAACCAGATTAAATAGTTAAATGTAGATATATTCCCTTAAAAAATACAGGAACATTGATAGGGAGTTGTATTGTCCTGTTGAGTGTCATGGTGCCTGACCAAGATGACCCCTAAAATTACTGACATAAATTTTGATGTATAGAAGTGCTAAGTATTTCACTAACCCAAACAATAAACCTTTATTCTGTTCATAGAGGGAAGATGATAGAACACACTAGTTAATAAGTATATACCTAATTTCATATAAACTTCAGAAAGATCTCTTCTCTCACATCTGTTATGAAAAGACAAAGTAGATTCAATAAGTATTAAGTTGCTTTTGCTTTCTTTTTGCCTGGATTCTTGTTATCCACGAGATATACTAAACAAGTTTTCCATGGTATGTCAGCAATATCTGTATTTCTTTACAGAAGTCAATCAAGTGGAAATAGAAATAAACAGTATAATTATCCTCACACACTCAAAATTCATATGGTTCATTATTTATGAATAATTAGCTTAATAAATTTCACATTAAACTATCATTCTTTTTTTTTTTTCCTTTGCTGGTCCTGATGCTTGAACTAGTTGCTCTACCTGAACTTTTGTGTTCAAAGATAGCACTTTACTAAAACTTGATCCAAAGCTCTACTTCTGGCCTTGTGAGATAAGAGACTCAAGAACTTTTCCTGCTCTAGCTGACTTTGAACCAAGATCTTCATATCTCAGCCTCGAGTAGTTAGGCTGGAGGTACCTGCACTCTGAGTGAATTAAAGCCTAATGATTATAATCAGTTATAATTTGCTATGAAAGAAAGAAAGTAAAAAGAAATCAGACAAATTAAATATGACTGCTGTAAAAGTATTCAGAAACTTTGGTTTGGCTCATCAAAGAAAGTGGATTAAAAACATGTCCTCCTCAGCAATGTAGGCCTGTCAGCAATTATACACTGTGTTATCAGCTTCCTGACTGACAAGACCTTGGTAATGGCACTTTAGTCAAAACCACTGGGTAGTGTTTTACAGAGTATTGAAGGCTTTTAATTTCCTCCTAGCCCATTAAAACACAGTCAGACTTTGCCATGTTTTAACCTTGTTTAGCATAAATCATTGCTTCTTAAATTCATTGTCTTACATGGTCCAGTGGAGATATCATTAAGAATTATCATCTCAGTGCTCCCATGACCAAACTTTAATCCTTTCTTCCATTATAGAGTACAAAATTTTAGCTGCCGAAGATTCCTTGCCCCTAATCCTTCAAAATGTTATTCTGAATCATTCGCATGGACTATTCAGAAAACACAATTTTATGGAAACTTTTTTTTAGATTGATCAGTTATATTTCTGATTATTCTGCCATAATTTAAACTATTTGGTTATATTTCCATATACTACTTACAATACTGTTATTAAAATGTGTTTAAATTTTCAATAATACTATGGAAATATTATTTTTACATATTTTTATTGTAATTAATAGGATTATATTATATTCATCAGAGAGAAGGTGCATTACTTCACATACATTGATACCCTTTCTCATGTCTTAATCCCCATTTCCCTACCCCCAACCCACCTCTCAAATTGTTTTCCTCACTTCCCTATCTAATTTCAAATAACCAAATACGCATATACACAATATATCACATAACAAGTTGAAATACTGTAACAATATGAGATAATCAAGGGACAGCAAAAGAGATGAGAGGTAACATAGTACATTAAGGACAACAATCACTCATTATATGGCTTTTCTTTCTATATCCTGGAGGTCCTTTCATTTAGCTTCATTCTATATAGACTTATGTATCTAGGTTTTGTTCTATTGTAAATCTCTGCTAGGAGAGCCCAAGGTTTCTACTGATTTGAAAAATGGGGGAAACCATTGAGCCTATGTTCCTTTGAGTTTGGCTTACTTCACTTAATAAGATTTTTTCTAAGTCTTTCCATTTCCTTAAAATGGGGAGATGTTGTTTCTGATGGCAGCATAGAATTCCATTGTGTGTAAATACCACATTTTGTTGATCTAATCATCAATGAGAGGCATCTGGGTTGGTTCCGTATCTTTGTATGGTAAATAGTGGTGCAATGAGCTTCGTTGTGCTAGTGGATTTAGCATGTTATGGAAACTTTTACAGAAATTGAAATAATTGTCTTGGGCTGGGGGCGTGGCTTTATAGTTAAGTGACTACTTAGAATGCATGAAGCCCTGGGGTCAATTCATCAGAAAAACCTGGATATTTCACTGTGACTCAAGGGGTAGACTGCTAGCCTTGAGGAAAAGTAGTTGAAGGGCAGTACCCAAACCCTGACTTCAAGCCCCAGGACTGCACAAAATCATCATCATTATCATCATCATCATCATCATCATCATCATCATCATCATCATCTTAACATAAACCCCATGTGCCCTTTTTATGAATGTCAACCAACAAATTGTTTCCCTAAGTTCCTGAGATGTGATGAAAATGTGAGTAGTGTATTGTGTCTACCTCCCTCCACTTTGTTTGACTTTGAGCAGTAGACAGTTCAAGCACAAGAAATTGATGAAAAGTTACTCACAAATAACTGGAGATAAGACAAGGGCTGGAGATGTTTTCACCCAGCTTTCATTGGTTCTCATGTTCCAGTGTAGTGCATACATAAAGCAGGACTGGACCATGTCCGGAGGTACAGTCCTAGCAGGGAAATGCAGACTGATAGCTTGACAAATTTTTAGAGTAGTTAAAGATGAAGTATAGTCTGGGCTACTATTCAATGGAAAAATAGCAAATTTCCTCTTAGTGTTTTTAACTTCCTTTGTTAGAGAGTACCATGAATTTGCTTCATTGAAATATGATCTACTTTAATTAAAGCCAGTGGCATTGAGTAAATTAGAATGTAATTGCATTTTCCAAGAATTTCACACAGCTCGCATTTTACCAAAAGCAACCCAGTTTCAGTCAATGCGTGTGCGCTGATACCTGCAATCAAGGCCTTATTAAACAAAACAAATTATGCTTTCATGCAAGTTAAGGAAGCATAAATTCAAGGCCACTTCATAAAGCTTCTAATTTCTGCTATTTCGAAAGGCAGAGTTTAGAAGAGTCATAGAAGGGAAAACTTTCTTCTGAGGATAACATATGGCCAAGCTTTTTCATTTGAGTAACAATCTGCCTAAAGGATATTCAGCCTTCTGAGATGTCAGATTTACCTCTATATTTCTGTTGAATGAAATGAATATACGAGAGCAGATGTTTTAGGAACAAAAAGGTTGATCTTCAGGTAAAAGGAAATTCCTGTGTTTGGGACTTGGTTTGCAAAAGCATGCCAATTGTGAAGCGATGTTTTCTGAAAACAAAGAACTCTCAAACAAGAAAACATGTAGGGTATGTAACAGTTAAGAAAGAAGAAGAAGAGTGTGCCACATTGAATTCAATCACTCTTTTAAACTGTGGGTAGTCTATGCAAAAGCTTTCCTACCATCAAATTACAATGGAAACACATAAAAGTATTAGACATTTTATAGTATCATTGATTGGATTAGACCATACATATATGTACACATAAGCTCATAACTCATATAATTATTCTACATGTATATATTGAAAATTACTATTATATATACAATGCTAATTAAAATCATATAATCAGCGCCTGTATTCGGGTTCAGAGATACCACAAGAACCATGAGGTGGTGAGTTACAGTCTCATTTACAGCACTGGCCTTTTATTTAGATACTGGACAATAAGGATGAATGACTGGAAGTTACTACCAGTAAAATCAACATTGCCTATGAATTCCCTCTGTGGGCCACTTAGTCTCAAGGCCCCAGATGGCACTCCTACAAACAGCCAACTGGCCTGGAAAAGCCAACTGTGACTTCAAAGGGGGTTAAGGAATAAAGCTTTCCACAAATCAGTGGACATCCATTCACATCAAAAGATTATGCCAGCTCAGCCAGAACTGTTCATTTTAAAAAGTTGTTATTGGCATTTTGCACACACATAGATACATACATGTGTATATACACACATACAATCAATACACTTGGTTAAATGAGATTCATGAAGAATCATGGGAAACTAGATAGATGGATAAATGAAATCAGACATCTATGTATTGGTATGTGGTCCCTTTTGGTCAAGCCAAAGGTTTTATATAGCTCTTGCACTGAAACACTATCATACACTATCATATGACTGTTATATACCTTGCTTGCTTGCTTGCGTTTTTTGCTGGTTGTGGGGCTTGAACTCTGGGCCTGGCCACTGTCCCGGAGCTCTTCAGCTCAAGGCTATCTACCGCCCTACCCCTGGGACTGGGGGTTGTCCCTGAGCTCTTTAGCTCAAGGTTACTGCCCTACCCTTTGAACCATAGCACCACTTCTGGTTTTGTAGTGGTTAGAGATAAAAATCTCATGGTCTTTAGTGCATGGGCTGGCTTTGAACATTGATCCTCAGATCTCAACTTCCTTAGTATCTAGGAATATAAGCATGAGCCATCATGCCTGGTTTATACATTGCTTTCTATTTCGTTTTTACCACTTGCTTACTCAAAGCAAATATTTCATCTGGTTTGAGCATCCAAAATAAATGTACTTCTTTGACAACATTTAGCTTCTACAAATTCTTCCACTTTAGACACTGAACATTATAAGCAATTAAATAGCAGTCATATTCAGAATAAGAAGGTATTCTTGAATCTAAAAATTATCATACGTAATGCTCAGAGGTTTGAACTATTATTTTAAAATTTTCTCTCTCCAGTCTCCACAACTGTCAAGTATGACCATGTTATCTCTGGCCTTGTTTTAATATATTGTTATGTCAGATACATTTTTGTACACATTTTCTTCAATTTCCCCTTCCTTTAAACTAGATTAGTTAATGGTTAGTGATTTCTACATTTGTATCTTTACACTTTGTCTCTTCTAAATCTCAAGACGCTTGGTAAAAAGGCTGGGCATTATAGTAAATGCCTATAACCTTAGCTGTCTGGCAAGTAGAGATAGAAAGGACACTAGCTTAAGGACAGCCTGAGTAAAAGCATACAAAACAAAGCAACAACAGGACTAGGGGCCAGGATTTTGGCCTAGTGGCAAAGTGTTTACCTAGCATGTACGAAAACCCAGGTTCGATTCCTTGGTACCACATACATAGAAAAAGCCGAAAGTGGTGTTGTAGCTCAGGTGGTAGAGTTCCATCCTTGAGATAGCCCAAGGACAGTGCTCAGGCCCTGAGTGCAAGCCTTGATAACTGAGTGCAAGATTGGAGGTTTGATAGAGTGCCTGTTTAGCATGCACAAGGTAAAGTGTGATCCTCAGCACTACAAAAAAAGAAAAAGAGAAGCCCATAAGGATAAGGAAACATATTTAATCAGCCTGCAAAATCCATCCTGTCCTTTCATGAAACAGTCTCTTTTTTCTTCCTTTTCCTTCAGCTTTTATTGTTAACCATAAAGGTAGAAATCTGGTTCTTATCCTAAAATATCTAAGCATAGCAGCTTCCAACTGTGATCTCTATTTCCAATGTCCTATCTTATCCTGGGTTCTAGACCATTCTAGTAGTCCATGAATGCCTGTCATTTCTGCGAATTCTAACACACATACACAGAGACATAGTCTCTCTCTCTCTTTCTCTCTCTCATATACACATACAGACAATCACATACTTTGAAAACTCCACTCTGTTCTGAAAATTGTCTATATAAATTCTAAATCATGGGGCCGGCAATTTGGCCTAGTGGTTAAAGTGCTTGCCTAGCATGCATGAAGACCCGGGTTCGATTCCTTGGTACCACATACATAGAAAAAAAAAAAAGCCAGAAGTGGTGCTGAGGCTCAAGTGGTAGAGCTCTAGCCTTGAGAAAGTCCAAGGACTGCTCAGGCCCTGAGCTCAAGCCCAGGACTGGCAAAAAAAAAAAAAAAATTCTTTGGCTATGTAGGAGCTATAACTGTAGGAGATTTTTAATCAATCATCTATTCCTGACCCCTATACACATACAATCAGAACAAAGTTTTCAATAGAAAAACAAACAACTGTTAGCAAAACATAGCCTATGAGTCAAAACGAACCTATAATTTAATTTTTAAATATCAAGTTTTATTGGAACACAGTTATACACATTTACTATCTACAACTATGTTCTCTAGTGTAACGCATTCTTTAAAAGTATTCAAATTTCATTATGATTAACATATATCAATTCTTTAATACATGTCTGTCAGTATTTCAGGACAACTGATATTCCTATTTTTTAAAAATATTTCTGCTATGCAGTTTGACATTGTGTGTTCACGACTACTCTTCAGTGCCTGCTAGAAACAACGCCATGAGTTCCTGCAAGTCAGGCAGGCATTGGCCAGGGCAGCCAATGAAGGAACACTGGTTTGCCAGGCAGTTGAGGACTGATGCTGCCTGGCACCTTCTGAAACAATCCACACCTCCCCAGCCCCCGACTGTACTTGTGTTCGATAGAGTCTTTATTCCCACTGTGGACGCCTTGTTCGTCCTAATATTGTCCTGAGCTCTTTTGCAGTAAACTGTGGGTACAGACAGCCCCAGCCCCACTCAGAACTCCCCCAGATGAGTTTTTTTTTTGGGGGGGGGGTTGAGAAGCTGCCGATGGGTTCTTGTGTGTTGCATTATATCAATGATTTTTATTCGTTTTTATATTATGTGTTTAAAAGGCAGTATCTTTGTACTGTGAATTTGCAGTCGAAGATGCATAATGTACTTTTTTTTTTTACTTCTGTTGGTATGTACTGTGTAGTCTGTACTTGTGATGAAAATAAACTTTTTATAAATGCCTGAAAAAAAATTTTGTCAGTTATGGGGCTTGAATTCTGGGCCCGGGAGCTGCCCCTGAGCTCTTCAGCTCAGGGCTACTGCTCTACATCTTGAGCCACAGCACCACTTCTGGTTTTCTAGTGGTTAATTGGAGACAAGAGTCATATGGTCTTTAGTGTCCGGGCTGGCTTTGAACCGAGATCCTCAGATCTCATCCTCCTGGGTAGCTAGGATTACAGACATAAGCCGCAGTGCTGGGCTAATAATCCTATTGTTTATCCCAATGGATGGAATAAGAAAAGTTCAGGGAATTCTAATCATTTGTTAAACCTTATGTTCTTGAATTTATTTTCTTATAGTTACCTTCAGATTGTTGATCTTTTGCTTTCTCAGGAAATTGCTGTTTTGGGACTGCTCTGCACATCTCGAATTTTGTCTTAGAATCTCATTCTACCAGAAAAATACAGAATCCAATATACATGTGTGTGTGTCTATATGTGTATATATATATTTCATATATCTAAATGCTTGGTAGATGCTATATAATTTACAAGCAGTGAGATTGCCTTTTAAAGATTGCAATCTTGCTTTCACTGGTTCAATTAATTTTGGTATTTTCTGCTCTAGGCTTTAGGGAATGAGGACAATGGACTTAAAAATCTTTTAAATTCTTAGATCCCTGACAGCTCAATCTTCAGAAGATGGAGTGGATTGTCTACCTGCATTTCATCAAGTGTCAGGTAAATAAAAATGTTCTATAGTAGATTCTATATTCTCAACTAATTATCCTGAAAGTCTGCTAAAATGGTCTGTTATATTATGCAGAGTCATACCTTTAAAATTTGGGTACTGGGTGAGTTATTGTATCCATGAATAAATGATTCTTAGGTTAATAAGGGATGCAATGCTCAGTGAGAAAAGGCCTTGATGGAAGAAATTGGCAGGTCATAAAGCATGAAGCCTGAGTTCTTACTAAAAACTTATGGAGAGAAGTATCAGTGGTGCCCATATACCATAACAGTCTTGATGTTGATTTCTATTGCATTACTTGCTTATTACCTTTATTTTTACTGGCTGTTCAGGAAGAAGCAGACCATTTCCTGAAGTATACATACAACTTTTGACAAGGCTAAACTTAGGAAGTCAGTGTGCTCTATGAAGTACATGGAATCAACAAATCAGAGCTCAGTTCCACATTTCTTTGTCAAAACTTGCCTTAGTAAGATGAAGATACAGATTAACATTTTTTAACATCATTATGGTGCTAAGGGTTGGAATACATGTTCTAGATAATAGTTTGAAATAAATGCAATTAACTATACATATATTGATTTTCACAGTTCAAAAATGACTCTTTGCTTAGTAAAGAATGTGAAAATGTGACTTCAAAGGAACAATGCCTATGTGACCCTGATCATATAAAATATTGTTTATTGATATGAAATGTTTATTTCAGGGAATGGAAAATAGCAATTTTTTATTTGTTGTTTTTTATTCCTTTTGTCTTGTTTGTTCATTTATTTTCTTTGGGAAGGTAAGGGGGGAACAGAAATGGAGGGACAAAGAGTGAACAAATGCAACAGTCATACTCACCTAAGTGGAAAATTAAGCATACAACTTGTAGGCTGGGATAGGAGGGGAAAACTGGGAGAAATCAAGAAAAGGGGTGACCTTGTCCAAAAAGAAATGTATTCATTACTTGATTTATGTAATTATAACTTCTTTGTAGATCACCTTTATAATAATAATAAACAATGATTAAAAATAAAATCTCTATAAAAATCTTATCTAAGGTTTAAAAATGTATTTTCATACAAATCAGAATTTCACATTCTAAAATCACCATTGTTTCCACATTAAGTACCTTTCTAGTCCAATTGTACAAAACAGCATATGTTTGAATGTTCCCAGTCAATATAACTAGCCAGATATTTTCTATTTTAGCTGAGGATTGAGGAGTAGAGATAGATATACTCAAGGGACAACTAAGTGATGTAGATTATTTAGAGGAAAATGTCTATGTTCAAACTACTGAGCTCCTCAATCCTCTTCTACTGTCTATCAGAAAAAAGCTACTCAAAATCTTCTGATGACACAGATAGGAATAGAGTGATAAACTCTTGAAGAATTTGCTGGGTTTTTTAAAAATATTTTTTTACTACTTGGAACAAATAAATGGTTTTAAAAGAAAAGGAATTAGGGCCGGGCGTTTGGCCTAGTGGATAAAGTGCTTGCCTAGCATGCACAAAGGCCCGGGTTTGATTCCTTGGTACCACATACATAGGAAAAAGCTGGAAGTAGAGCTGAGGATCAAGTGGTAGAGCTCTAACCTTGAGAAAGTCCAAGGACAGTGCTCAGGCCCTGAGCTCAAGCCCAGGACTGGCAGAAAAAGAAAAAAAAAAAAAAAGGAATTACCTACTTAAGTAACACAATGCTTTCTAGATTTCTTATTCTAAAATTTTATACAATATCCAATATTAATATCTCAAAATCCCATGGACATTTCTCTCATATTTATTCTACCTTGCCAGATAGTATTTGAATGGCTATGATACACTGTGCTTTAAATACATCAAAGACTTTTCCAAGAAAAGCAATAACTGAACACAGGGGCCTATGTATATGTATGTATATATATATTTTTTTTTTTCTGCACGAAACAGAGTGAATATCATTGTCTTGAATGCCAGATGGCTTCTGTCACAACCACTCAACTCTGACATTATAGTGCAGAGGCAGCCATAGACAATAAGTAAATAAATGATCTTGGCTGTATTCAAACAAAACTTTGTTTACCAAAACAGGTGTTGGCCAGATTTGACCCACTAGATATACTTTGTTGGTTCCTGATGAAGAAACATGACTCTCAGTCTACAAGCTACACACTCCTGTGGGACCTGTAATTTATGCAAAAGCATATTTAAATCCATACAGACACCAACGACTGTTTACTGGATGAAAAGAACTCTTGTATATCCGTTTTCCTTTAGCTGTTCCCAGCCAATGGCAATACTACTCTGAATAACCCCTCAAAATTGTCCTGTAAGCTGAGTGCCTGCTGTATACCCATATAATCCTAGCAACTCAGAGATCAAAAAGGTTAACAGTTCAAACTCATCCCAGACAGAAAAGTTCTTGGGATCGTATCTTCACAATATTCAACCAAAATCCAGCCTGGAGGCATGACTGAAGTGATAGAGCCCCATCATAGCAAGTGTAATGTCCTGCATTTAAATCCTAGAACTCTGAAAAAGAATTGTCTTTGACTGTTATTGGTTAGCAATCCTTAATAGATACTCTTTTTCTCTAGGAATATTCATCAGTTTTTGTCTGTATCAAGATAATATTGAGATTCCATTAGAATGAAACTCACATCTCCAGATATATGTGTAGGGGTATGTGTTTGGAATAGGGCTTGAACTCAGGGCCTTGTGTTTTTGCTTGGCTTTTTTTCCATATTTTTATTGTAATTAATAGAACAGTTACATTATATTCACCAGATAGAAGGTGCATTACTTCACATACATTGATACCCTTTCTCATGTCTTGGTCCCCATTTCCCTCCCCTCACCTCCGCCCCTCATCTTGTTTTCCCCCCTTCCCTATCCGATTTCAAATAACCACATACGCATATATACAATATATCAGATAACAATGTGAAATACTGTAACAATAGGAGATAACCAAGCGACAGCAAAAGAGATGAGAGATAACATAGTACATTAAGGACAACAATCACTCATTATATGGCTTTTGTTTCTATATCCTGAAGGTCCTTTCGTTTAGTGTCATCCTATATGGCCTTATATATCTAGGGTTTGCTCTATTGTAAATCTCTGCTATGAGAGCCCAAGGTTTCTACTGATTATGAAAAATGAGGGAAACCTTTGATTCTATGTTCCTTTGAGTTTGGTTTACTTCACTTAATATAATTTTTTCTATTTGCGTGACTTTTTTGATTATATATTTTTGCTACACCCTCCAGAATCTGACATGAGATTCACATAATTCCTGAATTTTTAAAGCTACTGTTTGATTATCAACATAATTTTCTCCTTGTATGCAGGCCCCAAGAATCTGCCTGAAGGGGTTCCAACACCTTCTCCAACGTGAGAGAAAGGCAGTTGCACAGAACAGATTGTGATGGAAAGTATCTGCTTCATCATTAGACAGTCCGCACAAAACTCCCATGTTAGACACAGCACCAGCCAGCTCCTGATTAGTAGTTCTCTAATGAGGGAGCATTGAGGAAGAAAATCCCAAACAAAAAATAATCCCAAACAATAGGTGATCCAAATATAATTTATACGTGGCTCAGCAAATGACCTTATTTTGTGTCACTTTTGCCTTTTTAATTATGTGTTCCTTAGACCAAGACAATTCATTGGCACATAACATCTGACAACATAATGAGGTGGACAAGTAAGGGAGGATCTCATAGTTCACTGTGATAATGGAATCATTTCTTCAGTGTATTATGAAAGGCCAAAAATTGAACAAGTATGGGCTGTAACGTTTACAAAATTGGACAACCAATGAGTCAAGCAGTCTATTCAGGATTACGAAGCTAGAAATAAATGATGACAGTGAAGGTGGTGGTAATGAAAAGTTGTCATGCCTTTTTCTTTGGACCATTTTATTGATGCTATAACATTATTGTCCTTCACAGAGATAACTTTCTTTTCAGAAGTGCTTTGATAGATATGGAAAAGAAATTATTTTTGTTATTTTATGCACAAATAAAGGCAGATAGATGGAACATCTTGCCCCAAACTGAATATCCAGAACGGGCAAGGCTTAAATGGACATGAGAGTATGTCACCTCATTCATACCTCTAACCAATGGCAGCATACTGGTTCCATATGCTACCATCTCATAGAACCACACTGCCCAGACAATTCAAATGAGATGTCGTATATCAAAGAAGAATTTGGAATATGTTGTGTTATCTTCCTTGATAAAAGTAGTTGCAAATCAACTTTCATCTCACTGAGCTCTGAATTCCATGAACTTTCTCGGGTGGTTCAGGTGGTTCAGTCAGTATCCTCCTGCTCCCATTAGCCCTCCATATTTGTTAGGGTGAAGCCTCTTCTGCACATGGGCAGAGGGGAAAATCTGAAGGTAAAAAGCTGCAAGGTAGTTCTAATGCTCCTCACAGTTTTGGTCCATGCTGTCCACGTCAGTAGTTCTTCTATTGCCTACACCCTTTGGAAGGGCACTTACTCCCCACAGACAGTAAAGCAAAGCCATGATGATGCCATGAGTTTCTCAGTGATGGTTATCATCTGATTCTCAAAGCTTTTCTGAGCATCCTCAGAAGAATTGGCCTCATAAAGGCTACTGAGGATGAATAAGATACATAGGAAAGAACAAAGACTTCAGGTTATAAAGATCAATATTCAGATCACTGATCAGTCAAGACCTTACAAAATCATGTTTTAATCTCTAAAAGGGTAAGAAGAGTTTGCCATTATTATGAAAATAAACTCAAAAAGGATGCTTCTCAGCCCATTTTCTGGCAGTCTGATAGATAATTGATGATTGTTCCTTTCTTCACTTTAAGGTATATGATCTGAGGTGGAGAAAAAACAGTTATCAGTGTCTGACAGAGAAATTGCACACAAGTGGGCAATACCACTATTCAATCTGACACCTTTATGTGAATTAATTTAAAAATGCCCTTGTTTCAAGGTACTTTGGCATTGTACACTGGAATAATGTAATAGTAATTTCAAAAATCTGCAATGGTCACAATGAGAACAACACTGCCAGAGTTGCACTACTGCTGAGTATGCATGAGCACACACACATTTGTATGCATGCCAAGGCGCGTGCGCGCACGCGCGCGCACACACACACACACACACACACACACACACACACACACAAACACACACATTAAGCACTCCTCATCAAAATGTACACTATATCAATTCAGAGGGAAAGGATTGATATACGCCTGATAGGTCTATGAAAATCAAATAAAACTGGGTGCAGTGGCTCGCTCTTGTGATCCTAGCTACTCAGGAGGCTAAAATCTTAAGATCAAATTTCAAAGCCAGCCTGGGCATAAAAGGACCTGAGACTCATCTCCAATTAACCTCTAGAAAATGGAAAGTGGGGCTTGGCTCAAGGGTAGGGTGGTAGCCTTGAGCTAAGAGCTCAGGGACAGCATCCAGGCTGAGTACAAGCCCCATGACCCACAAAAAGCAAGCAAGCAAGCAAGCAAGCAAGCAAGCAAACAAGCAAGCAAGCAAGCAAGCAAGCAAGCAAGCAAGCAAGCAAGCAAGAAAGAAAGAAAGAAAGAAAGAAAGAAAGAAAGAAAGAAAGAAAGAAAGAAAGAAAGAAAGAAAGGAAGGAAGAAAGAAAGATCAAATAAACACACATGGGACAGTTAGATTTTTAGATGATGAGAAACAGAGGTGTGATGAAGGAAGCAAAGAGAAACGTTAGCACCAGGGATAGGTAGCCAGAAGAACCCTGGGGAATTGGCCAGGCTTTGAATACCAACCCAGTTCTTGGGGGAGGGAGGTTGTAATTGTTTTTAATGCACTATATGAAGCTATTTCTTTCTTTTGTTTTTCTCCCCCTATGGTTTATCCCCTATTGTCACTGTATCTGATTTGGTACCTGGTATTTTATTATTTGTTTTTAATTAGGGAAGGTGAAAAACAAAATGATGAGACAAAGGACAAAGGGTGAATCAAAGTAACAGCAATAATCATAAGGAAATATGTTGGAAATGAACTTTACAACTTGGGGGAAGGGGTTGGGAGAAGGAAAGTGGAGGGAAATGTGATAGGGCTTAACAATGTTCCACAAGAAACATATTCATGACCTTAAATATGTAACTGTAAACCCTATGTACATCACCCTGACAATAAAATAAAATTAAAACCTTTCCAAGAAATATTCCCACATTGGGTTATTTGGTTGAAGAACTGCACACAGACTAACACAAGATATTTAGATAAGATCATGCATTTTGGTGTGAGAAAGAAAATGAGAAGAATATGATGTTACAGTTGACTACTTCCTGGAAACTTAACTATTTTGGATATATATCCCCTCCCCGAGTCATAAAGCAGTGGTGATCTAGTGGTCAGTAACTCTGCCTGACATAGGTAAAGTCCAGAAGCAGGAGATCTGATAAGAAATCCTTTTCATTATGTGAGGGAAATTTAAATCCCTTTTGTGCAGGGCAACCCTAAAACTGGGCTTAGACTCTATTTGTATGTTGAATCTTGTATGTCCCTTAAACTGATCACAATCTCAGCAGGCTAAATGGAGGTTCTCAAAGGGAAAGATGTGGTGAGATAGTTCTGGTAATTATCTAGATAGGGTCAAACACTTTCCGGAGTAATGAAGGGTCAATTCTTTTGCTTTGAATTGTACTACAAAAAACCTAGATAACTCTGAGATCACTGTGCCTCCCGTTTAGAATGTTTTCTCATTAGGAAAATGGTAGATGATACTGTTTCATCAGGCAATTTCGTTTAGACTGTCCACATCCTAACCTGTGGAAGGCAAATAGAAGTCATCTCACAGAAAATTCAGTGGAACAATGGTAGCAATCTGGAATGAAGACCTGAGAAAGGTCTGCGTATGGATATAGACTTGGTAGGAAAGTCAGCTGTGATGCAGTAGCAGCAGCATTTGGCACATCTAGCAGAGGGGATGGAGGGCTCAGCACAGCTATTTACTATCCCTCTTACTGAGGATGGATGGACTTTCCCCTGAGTCAGCCTGGGAGCTGGAGAGACAACAAAGGGACAGTATTACTGGATGGTCTAATGAAGATGTCTTTTGATATTTAAACACTAGACTACGCTCACATACTTCCTGCTTACAGGACTTTTTGGTCCCCATGTTACAGACTTCCTGTCAGGGTGAATGCAGATTCCTCTCCTCAGATTCCAGAAACCATAGCTGTTCCATTACTGCTCTATTGTAGGGTCCTAATGTTGGATATTTTGCTAGCTGATTCTTCCTTCCTCTAGGATCTTAAGTCTCCTTAGTCTATTAAAATAAGAAGACTCAAAGAGGAATTCCATGTTCTATCAATCCATATAAAGTCAATCAAATGTCTTTTTCTTTGCTCTGTTCCTCAGGCACAAGTAAGGCTCTGGGCTGATCAGTGATCAAGTCCTACAGTGATGTATGGTGCCAAAAGGTAAATGGAAATCATGCTGAGTTAAGCTGAAGCCACAAGTCAGTCCTACAGACCAGTGCTAAATACCAGCCTTGACAAAACTACTATCCCAGCACACATTCAAACTTGGGGATCAGAGTGACTCTTCCCTATCAGGACTGCCATAAGAAGAAACTTTGTGTATCGAACACTCATATTAGGACTCCCCCTGGGAGCTTCTGATTCTCTAATAACAAATATGTCAGCCTCGTTTTTGTTCTGGTTTCTCTCCTGAGTTCTCTCAAGATCTTAGATGTCATTAGATATCTTTCATTGTAAGCATCAGCCAGATAAAAGGGATCCTCAGACCTTTCTACAAAATGGAAAACTAGGAAAACAGGGATCAAAGTTGGAGGTCCTTGGAAAGCATTAGTCCCACCCATGTGTAATGTGGGAGCCCCCCTCCTCACTTCAGTTCATACGTAAGGTAAAAAAGGGAGGGGGAACTAAGAGACTAAGGAAGCACTCCATTCTTTCAACTATCATATAGATACCTGTTATTGCCCACAATTGGGCATTGAATTCAAGGGTTATTAATCTCTCACTTGAGTCATGTTTCAGTCTCTCTTTTTTTTTTTTAGTTTGTTCTTCAGATAGCATCTCATAATAATTGGCCTTTACTATCCAGGAACTTTCATCTTCTTACTACTCCCTTGTGATTAGCTAGGATTACAAGTGTGTGCTTCCTCACACTAAGCTATCCTTTGGTTCACAAAATTCAAAAAGGCTATCTAACTCACTCAGAGCTATAGAGAAAGCAAACAAGAGCCAACATCCAAGAACCTCTTTCTATTCCATGCATTGGTCACCACTGGTTGCAATGTAAATGTTTGGATGTAGCACACAAATGATCCTAGCATGGAAGTGTAGAAGTTTATTAGGTGAATTTGTTTACTACAGTTCTGAGTTTGTGGATATATCTTAAGTACAGTCTTGAACAATGATATACCCGAGACATCTTCTTTCTTGACTGTATTTCATTTTTGATAGGAAAAAATACTGACATAAATAATTCACAAGAACATTTTCCATGAGTGTTTCTATGTTTTAATTGAGACTTTATGAAATGACTAGCCATGGAGAACTAGCTTGGAGAAATGATGACTTAATGCTCTATGTGTGTATTTGAGGCAAAAAAAAAAAATCAGTGCTGGTAGTTTATTTTCACTAGAAAGCATTCCATAGAGTACAGCAAGGAGCCAAATGAAATTATTTCAGTTAGGCAACTCCGGTGCTGATGGTCCCATTACAATTGCCTTCCTTTCATTTTTAAGAAGCACTAAATTCTCAAGTACAGCAGCAAAGCTGTAAAACTGTTGACAATCAGCAAATCTCCAACAAGTTTACTATCATCTGTTCTGATTCATTATAATCATTGAAATTTTAGGTCACACAAGAGCCATCTGTGAACCAGCCTCCCCAGATGATCGAAACACTCCTGTACAATATACATTTACAAATTGAAAATTAATGAGAAAACATGTTTAAAAATTGACTATAGCTACCCAAGGGTTTAAAAACACTTTAAAATGCATAAAGAAATCACTTGGCTATGCAGTCCTCCTTAGTGACAAATAAGTTGCATTACCTCTCAGAATTACTCCTGCTGAATTAACTTTTCAATGTGTTGGTTATTTCAGTTGCATACCAACTTCATATCTCAAAAAATATTAATACAAATCATATTCCCCGACTCTTGTCCTCCAGGCTAATTCATTTTGCATTTTTCTAACTCAAGGTAAATGACCCAGAACAAAGCAAAGATATTCCTCATAAGTGACGAGTGTAACAACAAACAAAATTGTATTCTGCCACTGGGAATGGTTTATTCTCAGTTAGTTTCTGTAGTGCTACTGATTGCAAATGCCAAATACAGACTTTGCAATATTTTCTAGACAATAGGGAGTTACATGTTGGCTATTCATACTTAAAAAAAAAAACAACTTGGCTCTCTCTCTTCTGCCATCCTACTTTCCCTTCATCCTATCTATCAGTCTTCAGGACAGAAGTCTGGAAGAGAAGTAGAGGGGAGAGAAATGGCACAACTCTGATCCTTTGAAATTACAAATGAAAGTAGCACCGAACTTTTAACCAAATTCGTGCATGGGCTTGAAAAATTAAATGCTATATGTTAATGCATTCATTTCTCCCAAGGACTTTACTGGTAGGTAAGTCTGGTATTGTGAAGAAAGTAAGGCTTAGATAGTTCACTGAAGCTACTTAAGATCACAGTAAATCCTGAGATCCCAAGTAAACCACTCTGTCATGACAGCTATGAACATTCACTATGAATGTTGCAAAAGATGCTCAAAAGCAAAGTACTACTAAGTTGGTTAAAGGCAGATGCAAATTTGCACAAAGTCAAGATCATAGACATGCTTGCTTCAGATTTCTATAGATTTGTGTCCAAATATAATGACCAAAGGGTAATTAATATAAGAGCATTTAAAGAGAGTCCCCATAAGGAGGTAATAAAGTCCAAATGAGGCTATGAGACTGGAGCCTATCTGATAGGGCTGGCGAGCTTGTCAGTGGAGGCAGAGACACTGAATTGCTCTATTTCTGTGGCCTGGTGCAAAAAGGAAAGGCCACATCAGAACACAATAAGAAAATGGTTATTTGCAAGATACAAAGTAACCTCACCAGAAACCAAGATTTCTAACACTGATTTTGTACTTCTCAGACTCCAGAGTTGTAGGAAAACAAGCTTACTTAAGCTACCCAGTGCACATTATTTTGTTATAACATCCTGAGCTGACATACAGAGATATCGAAGATCAAGGACAAAAAGTGCAGCCCAAAGGAGTACAAAGCTGTACCTAGATGGGAGAGCAGTAACCCAGTATCCAAGTGTAAGTGCAGAGCTACTGAAGTTGCTGTCTCTTTCCTCTCTGATCAGGACTCTAGAACTTAAATTATACTATGACTGTTTCCTAGACAGTTTTTCCTAGGCCTTATTTCCAACTTTTGGTCTATGATCGTGTCTATGGAATGGTCTGCAGCTCCTTCCCCATTGTAGGCTTTGTGTTATCTGTAACATCAAGTAGTTAACCTTTCTTTTTTTTCTTAAGTGGACTGAAGGTTGTTGGGTGGGGGCGGCCATCAGGACAGGCTTTTGTGTTGAGGCTGAGCCAAAACAAGTGCAAAGGGTTACTAGACTCTCCTGGAGAAGTCTGCGGTCAGACCTGTGAAGAAGAAGGTGAATTTAGCAGCAGTGAAAGGGGAGGGGCTCCCCAGACTCATGGTCTTCTGAAGCTTTTCACCAAAGATAGTCAAAGCTAACCAGACAGCGGCTCTAGAACAGGAAGAAGGGGGAACAATGAGAAGGAGATATCATTGAGTGGGTATTCAATGATTCCACAAACCTTTGTTGCCTGACATCTTCCTCTCTGGTGCCAGGCACTGTCAAAGACGACAGAACTCAAGGGAGAACAAAACCCAACACAAGGTAAACTATGCTTAGAGAGCTGTCAAGAGCACACAGAAGTTGAGTCAAATAATGACAAAGGTCATTTCAGAATTAACAAAGACCAGTGACCATGTGAAGAAACATTGCATTGTCTTCTAAGAACCCCAATAGCTCAATCTAGGCAGTATACTTAAAACACTAGTTCCTAATGCTGAGGTTTCTCCTTCCCTTACTGTCAAGATAAAAAGAAAACCAACAAATACCTTCTGCCACCCACAGCTCAGAGGATGGTGAATCTATGTGCTTGAAACACTTGAAGAACAAATAGATTTCATTCTCTAGTGTATTCTTAATACTGTCAGCTGTCACCTAACACACCATTGGTCCTAAATGACAGATGTGAAATGAACATCTTGCTGCTAACACATTCCTGTACTTCAAGGATGGCTCCCCAATTACCATCCAGATCTTTTTTGCTTTGATAATTCCTCCTTTTGCTGTTAGGAGTAGAGTTGAATTCAGGCTATGGAATAAACATATGCATTCAATAAAGATTTCTAAAGAAAAGGTTCAGAAGAAGCTGATAGGAGGGGAAACTGGCTCAAATGAAAACAGATATAGGTGTGATAAAATTTTAATTCTATGAGTCAGAATGAGATGGTTTGGCAGACTAAGATCATAACATCCAGTGTCAACTGATTCAATGTGATCAATCTGATTCCTACAGAATTTATTTTGACAGTGTAGAGCTAGTGTATCACCATCATAAAGCATTAAAGAACATTCACTGTGAATGTAATCCAAAAGAGAAAGACATCAAAATGGATGTATTCAGAACTTTGTTGCCACAGAAGTCAATATGTGACAGCTAAGATATCAGAAATATTTAAAATCCCCTGGGATATGAACTAGATACTTCTTCAACCCTGTGAGTCACGTGTTTATTTGACACATATTTACTATGTTAAGTTATACAACAGCTCAAGGAAAATCCTAGACTGGCAGGTGATCGATCCATGAAGAAAGATTTTTCACTCAAAATCATGAAGAAATATATGGAATTTAAATGAGGCTTGGGATTTCCAAAAATTTCCCTACATTTTTCCATCTCAGTATTAGGGTTTTGAACACAGGGCCTTGCAATTTCCATGTAAGCATTCTATCCCTGGAGCTTGTTTTCATTTTTTGCTTTAGTTTTGCTTTAATTTTTTTTTTGTTTTAGTTTTTCTTTAGGTTATTTTCAGATAGGGTCTTGCTTATTGTGCCACTGCTCTGGGACCACAGTCCTCTTATGCCTTTCAGCTGAGATCACAGATACATACCACTATACCCAGCTTAATTATTGAGATAGAGTCTAGCTTTTTCCAGTGCTGACTTTGAACTTCTTGATTTCTTACTCTCAAGTAGCAGGGATTACAAATATGAGCTATTTGACCTGGATTGCAGGATTTTGATTAACCATTTGGTATATGAGACATCTTAAATGGCTTTATATAAGAAAACCTAAGTGGATTAAGTTATCTTTCTAAGCACTGAGTTTCTGAAATACTTTTGACTGAGCACCATCCTCAGAGATTCATCTTCTCTACTGAGAAAGTTTCAGCACTCAATGTGTCATACTGTAAGGTCTCAGTCAGTAGAAGAAAAAGCTGAAAGTACTAGAAGGATTTCTGAAAACATACCACAGCACCTCCTCCAGGTTTTTTGGTGGTTAACTGAAGATAAGAATCTCATGAACTTCCTGCCCAGTTTGGCTTCAAACTTTGATCCTCAGAGCTTATACTATTGAGTAACTAAAATGACAGTTGTGAACCACCTCCACCAGGTGAGACATCAGTGTCTGAAAAGTGATATACAAGCAGTCTGGCAACTGCTACAAAAATAAGACACCAGAAATATGAATATTGAATACATTTCATAAAAGTCTTAAATCTTGATCTGAAATGAGCACCTTGGATACCATCCACCATGTGCAAACATATTCTGCCCTCAGAGAACATATAAAATAGGCAAGCCCTTGTCCACATGCCTGCTCCTTTTAAATGTCCAAAGGTATCTGACATATTTCCCAAGCAAACTCATCCCCAAGATGAATGATATGAGTTGCTTCAATCATTCTTCACCTTTGCACATACTGTCATGGTGTGTGCTAGTCTATCATTCACTCCCTTTGACAGATTCATATGTGAATACAGCATACAGAATCACTGTAAATAGGGTAGCACAAAACATTTTCCTTTTTGTTTTCTTTTTTTTTTTCAAGTGATAAGAGAATTGAACTCAGAGCCTTGCATTTACTAGAGAAACTACTATTTAAAGCGTGGCCCAAACTTTTTGTTTTGATTGTCCTGCCTCTGCCTCTCAAGTAACCAGGATTACAAGCTTTCACTTCCTTTCCCAGCTACTCTCTTGCATCACAAGATCTCAGGTTTTTCTCACACCCTCTGGGGGCCAAATCATCTAGCATATGGAAAAATTGGTAGAAAAATAAATAAGCTTAATCTGTCAAAACATATTTCCAGTGAGTCTATGATTTTATGATCAACAGTTTTATCAAGAGCAATAGATAACATTCACATATTCTTGTGTTTAATGTGAGCAGCTTAAAAATCAGTGATTACAAAATATAGATGTCTACTATTCAATGGAGATTTAAATTTAAATACAGGTTCCCTAACCTCAATGCTTGACCTTCTAAACATCTAAATTAAATTAATCTTGTCTCCTCCAGAGGAATGTCTTGAGAGAAGCTAGCTGCCTGAACAACAGGAACTGGAGGAGAAGAAGCAGTCTCCTCAAGGAGAGACCTTGACAAGAGCTAGGTCAATGAAGAGTGGCTGCTATTGTTTCCTACACTATTGATTAAGCAATTTGTAACCATGGCAATGATCTTGTCTTCCAGGAAAGGTTAGTAGGATGGGTTGGACAGTATTTGAAAAAAAAAGATGAAATAAAAGAATAGTTCTGAATAGTTCTTTGCTTCTGTCAAGAAACTTGATTTGTCCATTTATTACCCTAAAACTTTTATCTCTATAAAGAAAATCTACCTGGAATTCTATCATACACTCAGGTCAAGGTGGGAAATCTGCTGACTATGGGGAGATGGTAAGGGCACAGGCCTTTTCCTCAACTTAAGGCTCTGTTGCCCATTGCTGTTCATCTTAGTAGGTCTAAGCTTCTAGGAATGCAAACTAATTGTCTGATAAGTATTTCCTATAACTATTTATTTATCCTGTACAGAGAGATGATTACTGATCTGAGTGGTTCTAAGATGCCATTGTCTCATTGGTTATACTCACCAGAAGCCCAAAGGAGAGTCAGTGGTGAAATAAGGAGATTGGATATGACCAGCACCATCTTGGTCACATGGTGGATGGCAGGGTCTGGTGTCTTATCTTCATGATGGGGAAAGGTGAATCTCCCACATCCCAGGTGATAGGTGTGCCTGAGTCCCTGGAGGCAGGGGCCAGGACTTTGGGACTTGGCTGATAGGTTACTAAACCTATCCAGTACCTGGACTGTGAGTTTCCTGTGACTCTGATCCCTGACCTAGCCCTACTTGGGCCCAGAAAAGCTCAGGTGCCATTAGGGCATGTCATGTGTCTTCACATTCCTGTCTTGTCTCCTGGCTCTTCTTTGGTCACAATAGTGTCCAATCTAGCTCTCCATTGGAGCTGAATTGATTTTCTGGTATTGTTTTTGTTCTTTCTTCTCTGACCTTCGTGGCACAATTTCCAAGTATACTTTTCTGCTTGCTTGTCTTCAAGACAGGGGTCCACCACCCAGTCACCAGCGTTTTAATAAAGACTACAAGATTTGACCTCTCAAAATGTGACTTCCTTGTTTTCTCACCTTACAAGAGTGGGAGTTCACTGAAGGTGTTAGGAATCCAAATGTAGGGTCCACTTTAATCTAAACATGTGCACACATATGCAAACATCTGTGCACATCCACATAACTAGTACTGACAAGACTTGTTGGTAGTTGCTAGAGACACAAAAACCATGAATTAGGTCCAATTCTCAAGGACAAAGAATGTCCAAATAATGAAAAGAGATAAATCAGGACAAGAAGCTTCTTTAGTTACAACAAAAAATTTAAGCAGAGGCAATAATGTAAATGTCCAGAGAATCTAGTGTTCCAGGTACTTGTGTAAAATTATCAGGGTATTGTGCATTCGTCTTCCTTCTTAAATCCAGTTAACTACTTCTGCTCCTCAGATTCACTACTTCATATCTCCCATCAGACATGTATTGAAGTCCAGACATTAACCTATTTGTTCTGTGTCTTTCTGGTGTCACTGATGTCTTTGTCTCCTGATCTGCACTTATTACACCTGAGATGAGACTAAGGAGACTCATGTTGCTCTTAGAGCACCTTCTAATGTGCCGGGTTTAGCCTTCCTCTCCTCCAACCCCCTACAATTTGATCTTGGGTAGCTGACCTAGCTCAGCTGTCTACTTTCAACCTGGTTTTTCCCTGAATGTTAAACAATAAGCTGAGTAACTCAAATCCTCACAACTATCACCCAAATCCTCCAATTATTTTTTGCGCTCTCTCTCTCTCTCTCTCTCTCTCTCTCTCTCTCTCTCTCTCTCTCTCTCTCTCTCTCTCACACACACACACACACACACACACACACACACACACACACATTTAGTGTTTGTGACAAATAAAGTTGGGCACAAGCACAAGTCATTATACCAGCTCATTTTCCAAAATTGAATCTGGTCTTCTAGACCTCGGAAAAATAATTATTTCTTTTCATAATTGCTTGTGACTAAATGTGATGTGTGGGTGGACAATGGCTCTTAAACCTTCAAAGAAAGCTAGAAAACAAGCCTAATAATGAGGGGTCCTATTGATAAATTATAGTTGCAAGCTACAGAAGTGCTTTTTCACTGACCTTTGTAACTTCTTCATTAAATGCTGAATCCTTCAAAAAAAGTGATAAAATTCCAAAAGGTTTGGATGTAATTATTACAAATAAGTTTAATCAAACCTTTGAAGCAGCATGGGGCCTAATGCTGAGGTTCAGATGTGATTATATTTGTTTGCCACTCATGTGAAAATAGAAGTCCAGATTTCTGGGAGTGCACAAAATAAACTAACATATCAAACGAAATAAGACTGCACTTCTCATACTCAAGTTCTTTAGCTTTTTCCACTCAAAGCTGGTTCTCTACCACTTAACCCACACTTCCACTTCTGGCTTATTTTGTGTGTGTGTGTTGATCATGGGGCTTGAACTTGGCCTGGGGGCTGTTCCTGAGCTCTTCAGCTCAAGGCTACCTCCCTACCCTTAAGCCAAGCCCCACTTCCCATTTTCTAGAGGTTAATTGGAGATAAGAGTCTCAGGTTCTTTTGTGCCTGGTGTGGCTCTGAACTTTGATCCTCAGATTTCAGCATCCTGAGTAGCTAGGATTACAGGTGTAAGTCACTGAGCCCAGCCACTTCTGGCTTTTATTGGTAAATTGGAGGTAAGAGTCCCTTAGATTTTTTTTTGCTTGGTCTAGTTTTGATCTATTTTTTTCATATATTTTTATTGTAATTAATAGAAGGGTTACATTATATTCGCCAGATAGAAGGTACATTAGTTCACATATATTGATACCCTTTCTCATGTCTTGGTCCCCATTTCCTTCCCCCCACCCCCACCCCTCATCTTGTTTTCTCCCCTTCCCTATCCAATTTCAAATAACCAAATACAAATATATCCAATATATCAGATAAGAAAGTGAGATACTATAACAATATGAGATAACCAAGGGAGAGCAAAAGAGATGAGAGATAACATAGTACATTAAGGACAACAATCACTCATTATATAGCTTTTGTTTCTATATCCTAGAGGTCCTTTCATTTAGCGTCATACTATATGGTCTTATGTATCTAGGTTTTGCTCTATTGCAAATCTCTGCTAGGAGAGCCCAAGGTTTCTACTGATTATGTCAAATGAGGGAAACCATTGAGCCTATGTTCCTTTGAGTCTGGCTTACTTCACTTAATAGGATTTTTTCTAAGTCTTTCCATTTCCTAACAAATGGGGCAATGTCATTCTTTCTGACAGCCACATAGAATTCCATTGTGTATAAATACCACATCTTGTTGATCCACTCATCAACTGAGGGACATCTAGGTTGGTTCCATATCTTTGCTATGATAAATAGTGCTGCAATGAACATCATTGTGCTAGTGGATTTAGTATGTCCTTGTTTCTGGGCAGGTGGGTAAATGCCAAGTAGTGGAATTGCTGGGTCATAGGGGAGTTCTATGTTTAGTCTTTTGAGGAACTGCCATACTGCTTTCCATAGTAGTTGAACGAGTTTGCACTCCCACCGACAGTGTAGTAGTGATCCCTCCTGGCCACATCCCCTCCAGCATCTGTTGTTATTAGTTTTCTTGATCCTGGCCATTCTAACTGGAGTGAGGTGGAATCTTAGAGTTGTTTTGATTTGCATTTCTTTTATGACCAGAGATGTTGAGCATTTCTTCATGTGTCTATAGGCCATTTGTGTTTCTTCTTTAGAGAAGAATCTCTTTAAGTCTTTGGTCCACCTTTTAATGGGATGGTTGTTTCTTTGGAAATTAGTTTTGGAGTGATTCAATTTTTTTTGAGCTGTTGATATATTTTAGATATGAGGCCTTTGTCCATTGTATAGTTAGTGAAGATCTTCTCCCATTCTGTAGGCTTCCTAATTAATTTACTAGCTATGTCCTTTGCCATACAAAAGCTCTGCAGTTTAATGCAGTCCCACTTATCCAGCCTTTCTCTGATTTGTTGTGATTCTTGGTCCTTATTAAGAAAGTTTCGACCTGTGCTAAGGAGGCCTAGTGTATATCTTCAGATTTCAGCCTCCCGTGTAACTAGGTTTCCTGGTAAGACCCACTAAACACCTGGCTGAAAGACTATAGTTCTTTTTTTTTTTTTTTTTTTTTTTGCCAGTCCTGGGCTTGAGCTCAGGGTCTGAGCACTGTCCTTGGGCTTTCCTCAAGGCTAGTATTCTACCCTGAGCCACTGCACCACTTCTGGCTTTTTCTACTTTTGTGGTACTGAGGAATCAAACCGGGGTCTTTGTGCATGCTAGGCTGGCACTCTTACCTCTAGGCCCAACTCCGGGCCAAGACTTTACTTCTGATTAAAGAACAAAACAGGGCCAGGAAGGGCAGGGTGTTTGGCCTAGTGTCGAGCATGCACCAAGACCCAGGTTTGATTCCTTGATACCACATACATAGAAAAGCCAGAAGTGGTGCTGTGGCTCAAGTTGTAGATTGCTAGCCTTGAGAAAAAAAGCCCAAGGATGGTGCTCAGGACCTGAGTTCAAGCCCCAGTACTAGAAAAAAAAAGTAGGTCCAGGAGTGTGGCTTAGTGACATAGTGCTTACCTACCATGTATGAAGCTCTGGGTTAGATTCCTCCATACCTACATACACAGAAAAATCCAGAAGTGGTGCTGTGGCTCAAATGGTAGAGCACTAGCCATGATCACACCCAAGGATAGTGCCCAGGCCCTGAGTTCAAGCCTCAGGACTGGAAAAAAAAAGAACCTTTTTTTTTTTAAAAAAAAAAAAAAACATAATTCTTACCACCATTATTGACATCTTTATTCATCTTCTGAGTGTTTGATGTAAAGGAATGAAGAAAGTACCTTAATAGAGAACATAAATAAAAGGTAAAATCCCTAGTTTGGAAAATCACTAAGGTCAAATTATTATCCGATGTTTGAATTATCTTTACTATATTCACATCATGAATTTCCCAATTTACACATGACTATTTTCAGACCCACAAAGCTGTCAATTCCATCTTTCCATCATTGTGACAGTAAAAAAATTAAAAAAGAACAATTTCTTACATATTCTTGTTTCATTTTCATAATAATTTTGAGCTTCAATTTAGATACAAGTGCTTATTACATAGGTTTAAGAACTGCTCTCACAGTTGGAGAAAATCCATGTATCACTTGCTATGCTTTAACAAGTATTCATTCTTCCGTCACTTTTGCACAGCCTGTTCATGTGCTCAATGAGCAACTGTGAACTCATACAAACATACAGTCTGTAGTGTGCATATCACAAACAAAACACCACCTTCCAGAATCTGAATTCTTTTCCTAGCATGGTCACCATTATCTTTCTACTTTAATCACTAAATAACAGTTTGACAAGCCTGCTGAGAACAACCTAAATGTCCTATTGTCTCTGTTGATCAACAATACTTAATAACCTATCAGCATTCTAACACCTTGACTCAATAACAGAACCATCAAAGGGCATCTTTCTGGGATAAGGCAGAGCTTGGGAAACCCTACTGAAGGATCCAGAGACCTATATTTCTCTGGTAAAGTCTGTAGCTTCTGGCTGACATGATGAGAGCTTTGGAAAAAAATGCCTTTCCCTAAAGCAATGTTTGTTAAACACAAAGAGTAGTGGTTGTGGCTATCAACACTTATAATAAATGAAGTGGATGGGAAATCTCTAAGGAATGGATTCAAAAACTGAAATTTTCCATTGTACTCAACCACCCCCTTTATTAGTATCATTATTATGCATTTTATTATTTCTTTTATTTTACTATGGTCAAATAAATTAATGCCTTAAAATAAAGTGTCTACATTGGCAACTTGATAGTAGTGAGGAAGAGATATCTTAAGAAGCCAAGTTTTTCCTGTTTCCCCAATGGGGAAAGCTAGGCAGAGGGAAAGAATTGAAAGCCTTGTTCTGGACCTTTGCTCTTCCTTGGTAATTCTGATATCTAGAGAAGTCCCCTATGATAGTAATAGATTGCCTTTGGAGTCTGGCTCTTGTCATTCTAAATACTTTCCCCATTTTTGTTTCCATAATTCTAGGAGAGAACATTTCAGAACTGGCCCACTGTGTGAGGTCCTGAACTCTCAAGACTTCAACATTAGGCAAATCAAATTCATTAAGGAAAGACAAAAATTCTTACTATAAAATGGTATACCCCATACCATATTTCTCATAGCCTCTTGGAAAGGGCTGTAGGTTCTCATGAATGAATGCTTTTGCAGTCAAGACAGAAATTGTTGGGAAGAAGAAATTGAAATGGATTTCCTTTCTGTTCTACTTCTCATGCTCTTCAGTATGCTAGAGTCCAATATAAACCTTCAAGCCAAGAAGTTTGCATGTGCACAGGGACTCTACCTCAAAGGGAAAGAAGCTCAAATAGAAGAATTGCAGCTCTCAGCGACCAGTTATTTAAGCCAAGTCTTTCAGTCTTTTACTAAGGAGAAATGGGTCTCAAGATTCAGCTCTGCCTTTACTCAAATAATTTACTTTTAATTCTTTTCCTGTAATTGGATTGACTATACATCTGTATACAAATAATGTTGTGCTTGGTTTAAAAAAAAACAAACAAAAGATGAACTAAGTAACTTCTCAAGGCCAATAGATCTTATTCTTAAAAAAAAAAAAAAGAAAGAAAAGGCCATGCTGGGTATGCTGCACACAACTGTAATTCCTGAACTCAGGAAGTTGAGGCAAAAATATCAAGAGAGTGTCTGTTATATACAGGAAGATGCTATCTCAAACAAAATGAAATAGAACAAAAAAAATCCAATGACTGTTTCATTTATTTTGTGCAAAATGGTTTATATTTAAGGACATATTCCACAAATATATATTCTCTCTCTCTCCTCCACAGACTTTTCTATGTCCCATAGAAGCAGGTAATTAGAATTTGCAGGGCCCGTGATTGCTGACTCATCAAGAAATGCCTCCACACACATTCAAAGTGCCTTTTCTAGTAGGCCTAAATGTTGTTTGTATCAGCCAAAGGAAGGTTGACAGCAAAATAACTGGTGCCTGGTATGTGTAATAATGGGATTATGACATGGGCAGGTGGGTTCAACTGTGGTAATAGCTGTTCTGTTAGTGATCCTCAAAACATCACCTAGAAACACATTTGAGTCACTGCATTTATTTTGTAGTCTCTCATGGAAACCCTGGTCATCCCAGACTCCTAGCAGTAGTATGTTTATATGTACAATAATCAGTTTCTTGTGGTCCTAGGGGAAATGCCATCCTATTATCCATTTCCATAAAAACATTTTGTCACTTCCACAAGGCTTTCCTGTATATTATCATACTCGGATTCCACCATCACTCTGTTCGGTTGACGTAGTCATGTTATCCACACATTCAGACATTAACAGCAGATAAAGAAATTTAATAGTGTAGGATAGCTATTAAGTTACATTAGAAGCATTAGATGGTTTACTCAGGATCCTAAAGCTACCGAATGATACACCTATTCTATGATACAATTATTTCTTTTTTAAGTCAGAGTACTTTTGGGCATATCATATGCTTATTTCTCCAAAGATGGCTTCATATGTTACAAGGGAATGTAAAGTATTTAACCACCAACTTCTGGGACAAATGTAATTGGGTCGTTTAATAACACACCCACGCCTTAACCTCCTTAGCCTTTTTATTATCCTTGAGCATTTCACTTTTAAAAATAATTGAAATTAGCATTACGAAAAATATGTTGTCCATACAGTTTCTGGGTATTTAGGACAAACCTACATTAGTCTTGTAGAGGACAGAGATTTTAATGGCCTCTCTGTGTATGTATATGTGTGTCCATGGATGCAGATTATGTTTTAATATGAAAACCTAGAAACACTTAACATTTGTCTAACAGAAGCTTATGAATATTCCTTAATGCAATAGAGAGGAAGACAATTGAGTCAAATTCATTTATTGAGTTAGGATTACTTTTTCACATTGACAGAAAACCATTTAACTCATCACTTGTGATGAGTTACAACCTGTAGAAGTATTTAGAATCATTGATTTCATCAGATATTCCCAAGAACTTCTGTACAAATGGTTTATTTTAAAATAATCTAACTATAGAGTTACTTTTACTTGTTAAGTTTAACTATAGGGCTACATGCTCTGACAATATTACTTCAAATTATTTGTTTTATGAAAGTGCCCCTCTTCCCTAATTCTTTGCCTTATGCAGATTGAGTGAGCACCATCCATTCCCACACCATTTTTTCCTCTCTTTAATCCAGATCATTAACAAAAATTTAAAGTGAAAATGAACGCAAAGGAGGTACCCTCAACAACCCATGAGGCCATCCCATAGTATTCTAAAGTGATTTATAACTATGGGTAAAACCTAAGGATCTTAAAAAAAAATCTAGAGAACAAGAATAAGTGCCCAAAATAAGATAACTCGATGGCTTTATTGAATCTTTGTAAAATTTTAAAACATTAAATCCTTTTTCCTAGTCACCTATCCTTCAGAGATTAACTACAATATATATCCGAGGACTATAAATGAGAATTCATAAGTGTATGTCACTATTGGACTTATTGTTATCTCCTCATTATTCGACGCTTAAAAGTAAAAGGTACTAGAATTTGCATGATGGATACCTAAGATTGGATGCCTGGTCACTTTGCAATTTTTGTGCTGGTACTTGGGCTTACATGGAGGCCCTGGATACTCTTGCTTATCTTTCCATTCAAGGCTGGTGCTGTACAAGTTGACCTTTAGCTCTACTTCTGGCTTTTTGAAGGTTAATTAGGGATAAAAAGTCTGGATTTTCCTGCCAGGGCTGATTTTAAGTCATGGCCATCAGATCTCAGCTACATGAGTAGCTAGAATTACAAGCATGAACCACAGGAATCAGCTCCTTTGTCACCTTTTAAGCTTGTCAGAGCAACATGAATCAGAGTGCTCAACACTTTCTAGAGGCAACTGCATTAGACATCATACTCCTTCCAGATTGTAGGAAAAACAGGACAGGTAATAGAGGTCTCTGGTAGCAAACATGGGTCATAAAGATAAATAAGAAGGAAACTTTTGTTGCATAATGACTGGGGGGTTATTTTACATCCATTTATCATAATCTATTTTCACTGACACATCTTGAATGCTCAATGACTTTTCTTTTCTCTTTTTTTGTTGCAAGTCATGGGACTTGCACTCTGGGCCTGGGTGTTGTCCCTGAGCTCTTCAGCTCAAGGCTACTGCCCTACCCCTTGAGCCTCAGCACTATGTCCACTTTTCTGGTGGTTAATTGGTGAAAGGCTAACAGAATTTAGTACCCGGGCTGGCTTTGAACCGTGATCCTCAGATCTCAGCCTCCTGAGTAGCTAAGAATACAGGCATGAGCTACCACACCTAGCTCAATGGCTTTTCTATGCTCATAAATAGATGAGCATAGGGTTCTTCTAGCAGAGGATCACAATAGCTCAAAACCTATGTACATATGGTCATACAGGATGAGATTAAAAATTAACTCTATGTTATAGAAACAAGAGGTTTATGTTTCTGATTATTGTTCTTAATGTACTATGTGATTTCTTTTCTCTTTTTTTCCACTTATGGTTAATCTCATGTGGTTACTGTATCTGATTTTGTTACCTAGTATACTGTATATACACTTATTTATTTGAAATAGGGAAGCAAAGGGGGGAAAACAAGATGATTGGGAGGGGTGGAGGTAGGGAAAGGGGGATAAAAGCATGAGAAGGTGTGCCAAGGTTTGAGAAATAATGTATTCATTACTTAACAAATATAAACTGTTACTACTCTATACATTTTCTGACAATAAAATGCAGTAAAATAAATATATGTATGCATTTGTCTGTTGACATTTAAGGTCTTCTTTAAAATTGACCTTGATTTACTCCTCAAACACTTTTTTCACAATCATTACTCATGTGTTACTTTCCACTTAATATGAGAGTCCAACTATTATTTTTTAAAAGACAAAACAAACAAAACCAGTAACTCTACCTTGACTTGTCGTCTATTGGTTACATATCTCAGTTCCATGTTTGGTGAATCACATTTACCTTAATAGTTTGATTTTTATTCTTGTACCTAAAATACTTCAAAATATTGAAAGTGGATGCAAAATATAAGGGTAATTCCCTTATCTCCACACTTTCATTTACATAAGTGCTTCATGTAGACATTTCTACCTGTGAATATAAAATATGGCCACAATCAGTCAGGAAATTCCCTAAGTAGTTTTTATATTCCACAAAGCATGTGTTCTATCATCATAGAAGTATATGAGAAGCAAGATTTCTCTAGAAAATCTGCTGCCACTAATTAATGGAATATACAAGGAATAAATCATTATAATTACCAATGTTGCCTGTGACAATGTCATCATGTTTTAAAATTTTATGTTCTAAAAACATTATATGAAAAAATTCTATATTCTAGACCCTAGAATAAGCTTGCGAGTTGTAATAAGCAAGTGGTCAATGGACTGGACATCTCCCAAAGAGAGTTCTGAATCAACTAAGTATTAAGGGGGGGGGGTTGAAAATATTGAGTTCCCCCAAAAGAAATACCTTGTAGTTGAAAAGCATTATTTATTCTACAGCACTGAGAAATATTCAATAGAGAATAAATCTTTGAGAGATGTCTTAGAAAAGATTCCAGCATTGAGATTATTTCGACAAGATAGTTGCTTTCTTGTTCTGTGATTTTTGCTGCTTCTGCTTCCCTGTGTCTACCACTTGATATTTCTTGCCATTTCCCACTGGCTTGCTCCTACAAACCATAGATTAGAGAAAAGGAAGAAGCCTTCATCTTGCCTTTTGGCAATCTGGATCTACCCAAGGAGGTCTTTACAGAGGGTGATTTGAGGAGGACCCTGAAGATTAGGTTGACACAGAGGATGGGAACAAGTGCAGGGCTGGAAATAAATTCTCTTCTACAAATGCTCCTTGTCTCACCAAGACACATTGCCACTCTGTGGGAAAGCCACTGAGCTAATGTTTACTATTTTGAGATTATGATCTACTTCCCAATTTACTGCTAGCATCTTACACATACTTCACAAAGTAATTTTTTCTTGTAAAATCTTGACAAGAATATTAAGAATTCATAAATGGATCATGTTTTACCCACACTGAAAAAGATAATGCAGATTTTTGCAAAAGAAAAAAATGGCATAATACAGAAAGCAGTAGCAAGCTCTCTCAATATTACTAATCATACCAATGATACCATAGTGAATATATATATACATATATATGTGTTTATAAAATTGTTAGAATATTCTAGCAAGGATGGAGGTCTTAACTGAGCTCTTCTAATCAACTCTTCAAGACACAAGTACTATTTCATCTTTTCTCTTACTCCAGATGACTAGTCACTGTTCAAACTGATCACACATTTGCTTGGAATTCATCTTCTCTCTGGTTCTGACCCCTGCATGTAAGTATGGACATTTAGAGGTTTTATCTTTTCTACAGACATTTGGGAACTAGATTTTCAGATTGCTAGTGCATCAACAAAACTACCTTCTGAACAGTCAAAAAAGACCCTGGTTAGTTAAAGGAATGTTTGCTTATCTAATGTTGTACTTCATATCAAGTTTGTTTAGAAATTTCAAAAGTGGTATGGATGGAAGTCTTTTAAAAATTACAATGTCCATGTGTAAGG
Organism: Megascapheus bottae; assembly: GCF_031878675.1. Classification (NCBI taxonomy): domain Eukaryota; kingdom Metazoa; phylum Chordata; class Mammalia; order Rodentia; family Geomyidae; genus Megascapheus; species Megascapheus bottae. The sequence goes on from NC_143515.1 coordinate 27,296,247, forward strand.
GAAAACAATTTGATAGTTTTAGGACTTTAGATTACCTGTCAAATAAAATTCGATCAACTACTTCACAGCCTTCGCCTGTTACTGTTAAAGTCCAGAGAATCAAGGCAAATCTTATCTTCAAAGGCCAAAATCTAAATGTGTTTTCAACATGAGATTGGAAAGAGGACTGTGATTGAAACTTGGTGCTTCTTCAGTGATGGAAAACAAAAGCAAGAAACAAAAATACCGTTCCAAAAATATAAAAGCTACCCCCCATCCCACAATGTAGAAACAATACAGTAATAAATATTATTCAAGTAACTGTATGGGAAGTTAACTGCAGGAAACAAGAAAACAGTGCAGAGTGCAGTCTGAGTATTCTCATTAAGATACTGCTCCTCCAGCTGCTTCAGGAGCATGGTGGAAGCTCTATTGTTTAAAAGTTATTTAAAGCTATAGCATAGGGGCCAGGAGCATGGCCTAGTGGTAGAGTGCTTGCCTAGCATACACAAAGCCCTGGGTTCGATCCCTTGGTATCACATACCCAGAAAGAAATCGAAAGTGGTGCTGTGGCTCAAGTGGTAGAGCACTAGACTTGAGAAAAGGGACAGTGCCTAGACCCTGATTTCAAGCCCCAGGACTGGAACACACACATACAAAAAAAGTACAGTATGGCTACAAAGCAAAGAGAACACTTTGTTCTACTGGAGGGAGAATTATATTCTGGTTATCCAGAAAGGTATATTTAATATTCAATTATTTCTTCCTATTTGGAGATAGAGATGATTTTTAAGAAAATACATGATTTATAACTCCTACTGTCTTTTTTGTTGTTGTTATTGTTGGTTATAAGACTTGAAATCTGGGCTTGGGCATTGTCCCTGAGTTCTTTAGCTCAAAGCCACCACCCTACCCTTTGAGCCTCAGTGCCACGTCCTGTTTCCTGGTGGTTAATTGGAGATAAGAGTCTCATGGACTTTTTGGTGACTGGGCTGGCTTTGAACCGTGATTCTCAGATCTCAGCCTCCTGAGTAGCTAGGATTACAGGAGTAAGCCACCACACCCATCTAATTTTGAGCTTAAATATGCTATTAAGTTTAATTCAAATAAATCACATATTTGTAAATTATGCTACACCATCTGCTTAGAGTGAATTTACCCAAAAGAGTGAGAGTGAAAGTAACAAGCTATGGCTTTAAGGCATTGGAAATAAATGCCAAAATGTCTCTTTGACAGTTCATTTTGCATTTTCCCAGAAAAGCATTTTGAAATACATGCCATAAACTTTGCCCCACTCTGATAGGTATGGAAGAAGACACTAGTACCTATCAAAGCTATACACCAAAGCTGTATAGGCTAAGACTCCTCAATGTCTGTTTGGCATGCTCTTTATAAAATGAAAAATAAGAAAAGAATAAAATAAAATCTTTCCAAAACTCACCCAGGCACTGGTGGTTCATGTCTGGAATCCTAGCTACTCAGGAGGCTGAGGTTTGAGGATCCTGATTCAAAGACTTATTAACCATCAGAATTCCAATGAACCACCAGAAAACTAGAAGTGGTAATATGGCTCCAAGTGGTGAAGTAGCCTTAAACAAGAGCTCAGGGCCTGAGTTAAAGCCCTATGATGGACAGCAAAACAAACAAACAAAAATCAATAAGAAAATCTCTCCAAAAACTATTTGAAAGCAAAAGAATTAATTCACTAAAACTATGGAGTGAAAAGAAAATGTCATCCAAGTATAAAACATGATATGAAGAGAAATTCCATTTGACATTTGATGTTTATACCAAACTGCAAAGTCAACCATGGAGAAATTTTATACGCTCACATAATCAAAAACTCTATAAAACATAATATTAATAAAATCACCCAAATCTCAAGAAAGTCAGACTTGGGACAAAATAAAAAATTCATATTTTTTGTTTCTTACAACTAGTTTTATCCCTAGAGTTGCCAATAGGAGTAGGAAAGCAAGTAACATGAGAAGCATAAAAAAGAGACAAAACTTGTCATTCTTTGACCATGAGAAGAAAAATTTTTGTCTGGTTGGTGACTTTGTTCCTTAACTTTTTTTTGCCAGTCCTGTGGCTTGAACTCAGGGCCTGAGCACTGTCATTGGGCTTTCTCAAGGCTAGAGCCCTACACTTGAGCCAGAGCATCACTTCCGGCTTTTCCTATATATGTCATAACAAGGAATCAAATCCAGGTCTTTATGCTTCCTCGCCAAGCACTCTACCATTAGGCCAAACTCCTGGAATCTTCCTTAATATTTTTTAAATGTCTGCTTGTTGAAAATCTAGGCAATCTTCAGTTACCTGTCCCCCTAATATTATGTTTCTATATTTGCTGAAAGTCCTTTTATACTGATTATTTGGCTATGCTGATAATTTTCAAAAATGAGAGAGAGAAAAAGAGAGCCATGCAGAGGCAGAGATGGGCAGATAGAAAGGAAGAAATGAATTTATTTTTATAGGAGAGTAGTAGTAACTTGATAGAGTAGAAATAAAGAAGAAAGTGATTTACATGGGAAAAAGGGAAGTGAGAAAGAAATTTCATAGGGTGAATAAAATTTCCTTGATTCAAATCAATTTTTAAAAGAACTTGTATCTTAAACAGAGCTAAAATTCACTGGAGTTTGTAATTTTACAGGAAAAGGATGAAGTGAGATTCAGAAAGGGGGAGAAAGGAATTAAGAGAGAAAGAATTTTCTTATCACATGTTTCTGAAGGGAACCATTCTGTCCTAATGGACGGCCATTTACCATTGGAGATACATACCATCACATCATGAGAACAGCCCCCACGTGGTTTAAAATCCTCCACTTGGAGTTTAAATTCATTAGTTTATGAGCTACAGGGAATTGACAGTTTTACACCCCAATTCTCCTTGAAATTTATGTAAAAGATGTCATAAAATGGAATGGAGGAGCACTCCAAGCAAAAAACACCAAATACAAATTGCTAAATAAAAACGCAGCTGAAGCCAATTTGCTGTGGGTCATATAACCGAGAATGTCATTTTTATTAAGGGGAACTTCTTAAGCATTTGCTTCTCACCCAGCCGCACTTTTTTAAACCAGCATGTAAAGTATTAATGCACTGTTTTTATTGCCTTCCTCTTCTAACAGTGTTTCTGTAACTGGTTCCGCACATAGAAAATATTTCCCATGTATCTACAACATGGCAGGCATTTCTTTTTTTCCTTGCAGTGGGAACCTGTGTATATTTATGAGTGGATTCTTTTCCTTTTTTTTTTTTTTGCAACCAATCACACCTTGTTCTAAAATCTTTGTGAGTAGTTTCTTCCTGACAGTTTATCACAACTAGAATGCACTGTCCTGATTTTAGAGAATTTAATTATAAGACAGCATGATATGTGTGTGTGTGTGTGTGTGTGTGTGTGTGTGTGTGTGTACATTAATGTTGATATTCAATTCTTGCTCTGAAGACAAAGTTCACTCCGTGCTGTGCACATTAGTTTCATTTGCTGTGGAGCCAGGATGAACAAGGAACTGTTTCCAAAGAAAAGCCACACCTGCAGGCTCTCCTCTCCACACAAGTTTTCCCCATCCTTTAGAGTTCAGGCTTCCTGTGTTATTTCTAAGACTTTCTAAGAAATCTTTCCTAGCTCCAATACTACAAAGGTATTTGCCCCTATTCATTCTGTAGGTCTAGCTTTGATCTATAACGCATTGGGGATTTATTTATTTATTTTATTTTGTATGTGAGCAGGGCACTGTTTTCTATTGAACTGTCAACTACAATGATACTCTTGTTGAAATAAGTTGGCCGTGTATATCTAGTTTAATTTCTTGGTTCTTTATTTATCCCATTGATTTACTGAACTCTCCTTTTACAAATATCACGCGGTGTTAACTTTTTTTCACAAGCATTCAAGTCAGGTAGAGTTAGTCCTCCAACTTTGTCTTCCTTTTTAAAGATTTGTTCAAGGGTTTATCTTGTGTTTCCTCCAGATAGAATTCACCATCGGTTTGTTTCAGCCATGTCCCACATATCAGAGGGTTAAAAAGTTCTCTTCACCTGAGCCTTTGAGCTAACCTGTAATAGGGAATGTTAAAGATCTGTTAACATGCAGGAGTTCTCTCAAAACAAATCTTAATCCATGTAGCAGATACATCTCAAAGATTGGAAATTAAGTTAATAATAACTTACATTAAAAGGTTGGGCTAAGGTTAGCATTAAATTAATAACAACTTACATTGAAAGGCTGGACTCTTTTATATACTTGCTAACATCCCAAAACACCTGTAGACAGGATTTGTTCTCCTTCCTCTTGCTATTCTCACATTTAACAGTTTCCAGCCCATGGTAGGTACTGATAGGACCTTTAGAGAAATTTCTCTTTTCTGTACCTAAAACCCTTCACTTATATCCTCTGTCTTTTTAAATTTGCTTTTTTCCACTTTTCCTATCATAAAGCCATACTGTTTTTTCTTGAAGATTTTACAGTAAGCAAAAGCAGACACTTTTATTTTTGCCCATCCTGGTCTTGAGCTCAGGGCCTGAGCACTCTCGTTGTGTTTTTTTCTCAAGGCTAGAACCCTATCACTAGAGCCACAGCACTACTTCTAGCTCTTTCTATGTACATGGTACTAAGGAATTGAACCTGGGTCTTAGTGCATGCTAGGCAAGCACACTACCACCAGGCCAAACTCCCAGCCCCTATGATACTAACTTTTGTATATCAAAATGTCCTCATAGACTTTTGCTCCAGTGAACAACTCTCCAATGAGGAGTATGGCAGCCCGCCAGCTCTCAGCATCACAGAGTCACAGATGCTTAGTAAGTACCAGTCAATTGAAAAGAGAGAGCCTATCTATTGTAAATGCTCTTTTAAGGCTAGGGCAGAATCACAATTTCTTTTGCATCAATGAGGAAATTGCCTAAAGCAACAATTCTTTCAGAGGAGGAATCAAATAGACTTATGTTCCCTCTAAAATCTGAAGAAGTAGAAGAAGAAGAAAAATGCATGCATGCTATTTTGTCCTGCCTATGTTAAGGGCTAGATAGAAGGGAGGGGAGAAGTGTGGAAAATAAGATGCTTCAAAAAGAGCTGAGTACCAAATGCCCTTGGCAAAAAGGAAACCAACAATACATATGAAGCAAAGCAAAACAACCTCCCCCCCACACAAAATCCACACAAAATGGAGATGGTATATGCTTTGTGAGATGTTCCAAAGAGAAAAGCCAAAAGAGTCCAGGCTACACACTTGTCACTCTGTCACTCCTACCACCTCCATAGAGTTTCATCAATGGCTCCCTCACTGGCTTCTTTCTCTCCTAACCTCCACAGTGGACACCTGGCAGTATGACAGTTCTAAAGGAACTTTAGAACTTTGATGCTCTGCCTAAAGCAACAACACCCTCTCTAGTTCCCATGACTCCAATCAAACCTCATCTCTTCCTCCCAGAACTTTCTGTAGTCAGCAAACATACACTGGAGAGGAAAAAAAATATGTAGAAATATTCTTAGTATTCCATTAACTTATATTTTGTTTCCTTTTGCACTCCTCCTAGTTTTAACCAATGTTTGAATGAACAAGAAGCACTGAGAGAATGCTGTCTCAAAATTACAATTGCCCTAAGACTGCAGAAGTTAGATCTAATTTTGTTTCTTTGTCACAGTTTGCTTTTTTATTAAATAATTTTTATTGTGATTAATAGAAGGGTTACATTATATTCACCAGACAGAAGGTGCATAACTTCACAAACACTGATACCCTTTCTCATGGCATGGTCCCCATTTCCCGCCCACCCTCCCCCGCTTATCTTGATTTCCCCCTTCCCTATCCAATTTCAAATAACCAATTAAGCACATATAAAATATATCAGATAACAAGGTGAAAAATTGTAACAATATGAGATAACCAAGGGATGGCAAAAGAGATGAGAGATAACATAGTACATTAAGGACAACAATCACTCATTATATGGCTTTTGTTTCCTTATCCTGGAGGTCCTTACATTTAGTGTCATACTATTTGGCCTAATGTCTCTAGATTTTGTTTTATTGTAAATCTCTGCTAGGAGAGCCCAAGGTTTTTACTGAGGCCCAATAGTCTCCCTCATTTGTCATAATCAGTAGAAACATTTTGCTTTTTGTGGGCCCACCTGCCCCATTCCACAGAGAGGAAAGTAAGATCACACAGTCATTCTGCCCCCTTCTCTATCACACCCATTGTCTTTTGCAAAAAGAAGACTATGTGGAGTTTTTACTTAAGTCATTTAAATGGGAAAAAATTCATTCCTAATGAAACTATTCTCTGTTTGTTTAGATGTCTTATCTCATTATGATCTGTTGCACTTGGGAAATGTGTAGCTAGAAGTCATCTAATCTTTGTCTCAATACTTGTCAGTAATCTTCCACCTATAATTCTACCTTTTGGGGAGGCTGAGATTTGGAGGATTTTGAAGAAAAATAAATAAAGCATCTGTGAGATTCTATCTCCAAAATAGCCAACAAGAAGCCAGACTGGAGGTATGGCTAGGTATGACAGAAAACCAGCCAAACAAGCATAAGACAACATAAATGAAACAGCTATAAGTCCTCAGGGACACAATATAATGATGTATTTTTTGTATAATGTTTATTGTATAAGCAGAGTTGGATTTCACCAGAGTTATCTGAAAGCTTAGGGTCATTAATGAAACCGTTAAAAAATAACTAGATAATTATGTAAGTGAATACTTAAAAATCTGAATATTTCTTCTAAACAAATGTTTCAATAGAAGCCAAATCAAAAACCGATTTGGATGCAAAAGGCTCTGGGTCCATCATTGCATAGGTATAGATAAATATTCAGAACATTATTAGATTGTCTATAGGGAAACATTAGGAAGGATTAAATCACATAGTCCATGAGGAGCCACAAAAGTATCCACTTGCAATGGTTCAGCAGTATTTCAGTGACATTGAAAAGTGCTTCAGATATTACTGCTGAAGTTAGCTCACAGTCTATATAATCCTGTAGAGCCCTACAATTCTGAGTAAGTATGTGTATGTGTGGTATGCCTAGCATACAAATGAGCCAAAGATGGCATATGTGTCTTGGTCCTGAAAGTTTGGGGTTCTTCACTGCAGGTTGACAACCACTATCTCAAACACCTGCTGCCATCAAACTCACATATTTACAACTTTAGGCTATGGTTTAAATAGTTACAGATGACTTGCTTTGCAGAGGTTGTCTATCTCTACTCAACAACTGCATCCCTGAATAAATAAAACATAAGCCAACTCTCCCCCCACAAAACAAATGCCCTCTTGAATTTTCTGGTGCAAACTGTCCACTGGGCTAATGTGAGACACCACCCAAATACCTAGGGGTCGGTCTGTTTCTCTGCCCACTTGTGCTTCTGAGATTCTACACTCTGTATACTCAACTCAGGCCCCATACAAATGAGGCCAAGTGCCCAAGAAAACCTGTGCCTGTTACTGCCACCTTGTGGCATATTTTTTTCCTCCAATCAACCTTCAAATCCTTGACCTTTCTAATCCCCCAAAGAATATTGGATACAGCATTATGTCACAAACCCCATTTCTCTAAATGTCTACAGTGTTTGATATTTTGTCTTTATCTTTATGAAGAAGGCTCTGCTTTCTATTCATCATCAGTACTTTCTCTTCAATTGCTAAACTCATGAGCACGCGCACACACATACACACACACAAACACATTTACAACACTGTGTGCAATAGACTTCACTGCAGGTTTGATGTTCAGTGGAAAAGTTTTTTTTTTTTTACTTTCAGACATGCAAACAATATTTAACTTTATTGTTCTTTGAAAATTCTTCACCCTCCCCCCCACCCCGCCCAGTCCTGTGGCTTGAACTCAGAGTCTGTCAGGCACTGTCCTTGTACTTTCTCAGTGCTAGGGCTCTACTGCTTGAACCACAGCATCACATCTGGATTTTTCTATGTATGAGGTATTGAGGAATCAAACCCAGGTCTTCATGCATGCTAGACAATCACTCAACCACTAGGCCAAAATCCCAGCCTCTCTTTGAAATCTTTTTTTTGGTAATGTACCATTACATGATCTTCACTAATCTTGTACCCTTCTCATTTTTTAAATGTTTGTTTATTTATTTGCCAATTGTGTGGCTTGAATTCAGGGACTGGGAGTTGGCCCTGGAGCCACTGTGTCTTCAAGACTAGTGCTCACTATTTCTGGATTTTTTTTCTTAAGTAGTTTATTGGAGGTAGGAGTCTCATAGGGACTTTTTTGCCCACACTGGGTTTGAACCACAATCCTCAGATCTCTCTCAGCCTCCAGAGTACCTGTGATTACAGGAGTGAGCCACTGGTGCCTGGTTTCATTTTTTTATAGGTTGAATGTCTTCAACATCTCTTCTCCCTGACACCTTGCATTTCCTATACCCAATACCTTTTTGATTTAATGCACTGAGGCTTATTCAGAAGTCATAAGGACAGCTCTGTAGCTGGGTACTGGAATGGCAGATTGAAGAAAACTTAAGTTTCCAACAGCATAGTCTTAATTTCTACATTTTCTCATCTTGAAGGAGAAAAATGAAGATGAGTAAATATAATAAGCATTCAGTTTTGAAGAGATATGATAGGAAAAAGAGGTAAAAATCTTACCACTAAACGTAGTACAACCGATAAAAACAAGTTTAAGAAGTACAGAGCCTCAGGGGTCCACAGAAGACAATTTACAGATTGGTATACGAATCACTGTCACTAAGAGCCCTGTGCCTGGTGGAACTCAAGCAAGTGTTGACCATTTAGCAGCAGACATATTTGTAGGTAGGAGAGAGAAAGGAAAATGGTAGGGTTGCATTTTGGAAAATAAAAAATGGTCTGTGCACAGTAACAAATAGGAGATGCCTCCTGGAACTTTAAGTAGATTAATTGCATGGCAAATCAGAAGGGTAGTGAAATCAGAGTCGCTGATTATTAGTAATCACAGCTTACTAAGCTTAACACTAAGCTAAAGGTAGCCCACTGAGCAAGACTGGGGAGACCTTACGATATCAGGCTAAGATTTTACACTGCTGTTTCAACAAGAGCATCTCTAATTGAGAACTGATGAAGCCCCCAAATAAGCCAATACACTTCAGTTTAAGAAGCATCACGTAACCCTGCAAAGGATCAAAATCTGTCAACACAAAAGATGCTCCTGCCAGAGCATTTGATATTCTTCCTTTTAATCCCCAACAACTTCCTTTATTGCAACTTCTGGCACCATGCAGTTCACTTGCAACGTATTTCCCAGTCGAAGAAACCCTCTGTGTAACAGGTGCAGTAGTGACCAAACAGACCACAATATTTGGAAGCAAATGAGCATCTCATCAGCCATTATCTCTCCACCCCTGCCAATGTTCCTCTCTGTCACCAAGTAGTATGTTCAAGACCGAACACAGTTTTAGAAAAGAATCAATCTTCCTTTTATTCCAGCTTTCCCTTCCCCCCACATTAAAGTTCACTCTGGAACTCTGCTCAGATTTATTGAATGGAAGGGTAGGTAATGACTTATCCGCCTGCGTGAGAGAAGTCTATTACTTGCCAACCGTACATCAAGTGGTTTTCATCTCAGGTTTACATGTCATGTCAGGGAGCCCATAGTGGGTGTAGAATAGTAAATTCACTCCGGGGTTGGTTAATAAAACTTGGTAGTGGGCAACAATGACTGACAAGGTCTTGAATGCAACACGTGAAATGGCAATTTCTAGATGGGTAACTAAGTCTATATTTCAAAGTAGAGTCTCCAAGAAGCTATCAAAGGAAGGCATTCAGCAGAGCAGCATTCTACAATTGACAGCCCAGAATGGAGGAGGTATTTTCTGGCAGAATTATTCGCCATTTTTCTTTCTCCTTCCTGACTACAATTCTTCCATACAATGTGTTTTGTCCTCTAGTTTTTCAGACATGATAGAAGTCACTTTTTCTTTTTTTCTATATTGTACTAGCAACTAGAATATATAGGGGGAGCAAGGGGTGTAGAAGATTGCTAGGTATAGGATAAAAATGACATGAACATTGCTATGGTAGGCTAAAAGATGGATTATGGTTTGATAACTCAAATCCTTGAAACCTATAAATGACACTTTATTTGTGAAAGGGTCTTAGCAGTGATAGTTTCTGAGAATGAGAGATTATCCTGGACTATCTGTTAAGGCTCTGGATGTAATCAGATATGTCTTGATTAGAGAAAGCAGGGGAATATTTGACACAGACAAAACACAAGGTGGTGTAACACTGTGAACAAATAAATGGAGTCATATGGCCAGGGAGTGGTGAAAGACAGCAGATATTTCAAGAGTTCAAGGGAATGTCTCCAGAGCCCTCAGACGGGGCAGAAACTTGCTCACATCTTCATTCTGTCCTGAAGAAACTAATATGTAGAATTTCTGAAACCACGAAAGAATAAATAGACAGGATGGTTTATACAATCAGTTTGATCATTTCTTTTTTTTTTTTTTTGCCAGTCCTGGGCTTGAGCTCAGGGCCTGAGCACTGTCCTTGGAATTTTCTCAAGGCTAGAGCTCTACCACTTGAGCCTTAGCACCATTTCCGGCTTTTTTCTATGTATGTGGTACCGAGGAATCGAACCCGGGTCTTCATGCATGCTGGGCAAGCACTTTAACCACTAGGCCAAACTCCCGGCCCCAGTTTGATCATTTCTTACAGCAACTACTAATAATGCACTAATACACTTCTCAGCACACTATTCAGGAGTATTTTTTCCTGTTCAACAGCTCATTGAGCAGACTTAAATGCAGAACTACCTTTTCAAGGAGAGTTGAACAATCATCTTTGTCTCACTGTAAAGTCAGATCAGATTAAATTCATTTCATATAAGAACACAAGATGCCTGTGAATCAACAGGTAAAGAAGGGTGTTTGGATGTTGGCTGGGGTGATCTAAATGGACTATCAAGGGATATTGGACCACTTCACAATAGAGGTAAGAAATAGAGACAAGGGAGGTGGGCATGGTGGCTTATGCCTGTAATCCTAGCTACTCAGGAGGCTGAGATCTGAGGATCAAGGTTCAAAGCCAGTTCAGGCACAAAAGGACCTGAAACTCTTATCTCCAATTAACCTTTAGAAAATGTGAAGTAGGGCTTAGCTCAAGGATAGGGCAATAGTCTTGTGCTGAAAAGCTCAGGGGCAGTTCCCAGGCCAAGTTCAAGCCTTATGACTTCTCCCCCACAAAAAAGAAATAGAGACTAGGAAGACTACATCTGATATGCAGGGGACTTCTTAGGGTATCTATTAGAATGGTTATGTTCTGTGATTAAGATTTAGGAAACCACAACAACTTAAACTTGGAAGAGCAACACATGTCCGAGATCCTTTAGGAATAAATGTTTATGACCCTATAGAATATAAAAAACCCACTTCTCCATACATGGTCTGTGGATCGCAGCTGCTACCTATTGTGAGGACAGAGATGCGTCTCATACATGAATAATAGCTGTGCTTTAAGCCAAGGAAAAAATTCCAATGGGCTGTTTACTGCTTCCTCTTACATGTTTTTTTTTTTTCTTTGCCTACCTCAACCCCTCAACTTCAAAGTTAAAAAAAATAAGTTAAATATGAATAGCCAAAAACCTCAGTATCAAATAAAAAGGCATTGTAATTTGGTGATGGCCTCCAATCACATACTTCAGCTTTCAGCATCAAAGAGAACTTGGGCTGTTTTAATAAACAGTAAGATGAAAAGCAGTGAGCCAACAAAGCGTGACAGGATTGAAAAAAAAAATCACAGCAATGCGCACAGTATTGCAATTATATTTCCAGTTAAAGAGAGATGGAGGAAGTTCAACTCCATTTTCAGCAATTTGCATGTTTCTCACAAAGAGTTTCGCTCCAGTTAACGGCCAAGATGATAAAGAGGAAAATACATGACCTCCTAGTTACCTAGTGCCATCTCCCCTTCCCTGCTCCCCTTGGACTCTCTAGGCAGTTCAAAGCACTTGGCACACTCAGTTCTGCTGACATGCAGGACTGACTGTGCCTACAAGTAGCACCTCAAGGTTGCTCCTTAGTAATCCTCAGTCCCTGCCTGCTGGGTCCTCTGCCTCTCTCCTTCCATCTGTGGATGCTTAATGCCCCGAGCTTTCCCATGCTCCTCCCTTCTCACAGACAAACAGGTTTCTTCACTGTCACTGCCTGACAAATCACTCTGCAACTTCAAAGCTTCGAGCAACAATAAATATTTATTGTTCCCAGTTTCTGTGGATCAGAATCAAAGGATAGCTTTGTGGAGCAGTGATGGTTGGAGGGTTGGGGTGGAGTGGGGAATCCTTGGTGTGGCTGTAGTCCTGATGTCATTTTGGGTTGCATTCATTCTAGCATTTGATTGTCTACTCCTAAACTTATGTGGCTGGCACATTCTTGTCTTGAAAAGGGACCCCAGCTTCTAGACACAGGAAAGTGTCCACGGGTTCAAAGAGCTTCATAATGTGAGCCAGCTGGCCCTAGAGTGAATGATCAAACGAAATAAGGTGGAAGATGAAATCCTTTTTGAGACATACTCCACTTGTTTCTTGGTTTTTTTTTTTATTTTTTCCCTGCTTTCTTTAAGTTTTATTTAAAGTTTTAGGAGGAAAATCTGGCATTTATTTATGTAGGTAGGTATGACAGTAAAATGTTAATCAAAAATTGTGCTGGAATAAAACACATATAACATTGTTTCCATATTTGATATCATATATGTGTCTTAAAACAGAAAGACAATTAGAACAGAATAATTTCCATTTTTTGTATTAGTTTTTTAATTGCAATTAGCAGAGAAGTTACAGTTATATTCGCCAGATGGAAGGTACATTACTTCACACACATTGCTACCCCTTCTCATGTTTTTGCCCCCAATTTTACTCCCCGCACCGCCTCCCTTCATCATTTCAAATAAACATATATAAAATATACCAGATTATAAGGTAAAATACTGTA